>NW_009928589.1:0-71841 GCF_000696875.1 Nestor notabilis
CCAGGACAGGTTGATAAACAGAAACCTGTACCTTGGTTCAGTTGTTTAATTCCAAATTCAAATTCTTTTAGATTTAGATTTTCACTGCAAAGTAATAATAACCAGGACTGTTATCATGGTCAGCTAGGTTTGAGATGAACTGAGATAAATGTGACTGAATCTAAAGGCAGTCCTAACTTTATCCCTTCCAGAAAAATGGAGGAGACCTATTTAATGACTTCTTTGGAGATATTTTAAATAAATAGAGGGGGATTTAACTGATAAAGTTCAAAAAAAGACTATACAAAATAGGTGACTACTTTATTTTGATTCTGCTCTAATTAATATTTGCAACTGATTTTTCTTTTTAATATAATATATATATTTTCTTGAGTTTTCAGAGTACCAGTATGAATTTAATTTTCATCTTACATTTTTTTCTCAATGTCTGGAAGTTTTTAGGGTACAATGCACTTGGTAAAGCAGAAGGCTGCAACAGTCCCACATGTCTATGACATGATGCTTCTGAATGTTACTCTTTATCAGAACTCAATTGAAAACATGATGCAGAATATTGTGTCTTTTATTAAAGGTATGTCCTTGCTGCAGTCAAACACAAGCCAGCTTGGATATTGAAAACAGCCTAGATCCTGTAGAGCAAAGCTCAAAGCTTATTTGAATATGCTCAAAGGCTAACTTAGAGATGGGATGAGCAAAAGTTGAGAGTTCTTTAATTCAGCTGACCACAAACATTTTTATGGATCACCATATTTGTATGTAAATATACAAAGACACCCGTAGGTACATATGCCTGAACACCAATTGTAATGTCTTTTTATTCTCTGTCCCTCTATGCAGTTATTTAATAGCAAGAGTCACGTGCTGCTCTGGAAGTCTAGATGGAGAATTATTTGTTTCCCACTCCATCCCTCTCATGCATGACAGTGGTGGTGCTCCCCAGCTGGGAATTGCAGTTCTCTGCTTTACACTAGTGATAGCTATTTTAGGGTGGCTTAGGGGATAATTATGTTTTCCATGCTTGAGGAGAAACTGTCATTTTCCTCATATTAAAGCAAATTCACTGCTTCTTTGTGCAGTTTATGATGGATTACTGTTGGTTTTTGTTCAGTCCTCCATGTTTGCTCTTTCCTCCCCTGTGGAACAGTGGGCTATTGAGAATTCTGTGGACTCCAACATTTTATTTTCTATTACAGATGTTCACTTTACCATTGAAGGGCAAATTTGTCTATTGCTATAATTTTTGTTTTTAGAAAATAATGTCTGACCTTTCCATTCCCTCATATGGGGGTCAGCAATTTGAGGTGTGGAAGTTCTTGTCAATTACTGACAGAGTAACGTTTCTGATTTTGAGAATACATAGTTTATGTTGTTTCATAGATATATGTACAGTAGTTTGCTATTAGATCAGTTTCCTTAATTTATTACCTAATTGTAGTTGTCACGCCAGGATTCTTATTCTGAATGCTGCATTCTCACATTAAGGATAGGACTCCAAATGATTGGCATGAACTAAAAAAGTAAAGCTGCTTTTGACACATGCTGTTAATCTTCCTTTTGTAGCTCCACAGGCATTGAAATAGTTGTATCATAAATGTTGTGCGGTCGTAAGGATTCTGCACAAAAGCAAGTATCTTGGTATTTTGATCCCAGCATATGTGTAACTTCTTACTGGTTAAATAAGAATCCAAAGTATTCTGTTATTTTTATAATGATACATTGAAAAGTATTGCTACACTGGACATTTGGTGCTCATTTATGTTTTTTCCTCCTGAACAGCACTAGTTGTAGTGCATTGTAGGCATTAAATGTGACATAAAACAGCTAATCCTAGCACAATAGATATTTTCTGCTCATTAGAAAGCATTTGTATACCTTTAAAGTAAGAAAATTATTTAAATATGATTAGTCCTTCTCAGGAACTTCAGTATTTGCACAGTCAGAATTTTTAAAGGGAAAAAAATACATACTGACAGAGAAGTATATCACTTCAGTGCTTCTTTGTTATTGCAGTCCCATAAGCCGTCTGTCTCTTGGTTAGTTGGTTGCTCTGCATCATGCTACAGAAACTAACTCTCCCTGACGTTAGGCTGGATAGGTTTTACTCTGTGAAAAGTGAAGGTTGATTAGAAACTGAGTCTATTTCACATGACCTAAAGAAAACAATTTTTACAATGAGTAAACGACTTCTATCACCTGTCTAATGCTATATTGCGAAATCATAGCAGGTAATAAATGTTTCCCCACAGTGAATTCAATGTGGATTCTGCAGCGATGTTATCTGGAGAAGGAAGTAAAATGCTGAAGGCAATAACATGAAAATGCATGCAGCTATGGCATAATTCTGATTTGTTTGGAAGAACTATTAATTTCCTTGTTACAAAGCCAAGTAAGAGCAACCCTTTAAAACTGTTGAACCATGAAAGCCATTTCCTTAAGGGTTTTAAATTTGGGAACAGACTCATGAAATTTATAGCTTTGATGAGATATTCTTTGCCTGCAGTCAGAATGAGAGCCAGATCATTGGTTTCCCAGCATGACACCTATGTATTCTTGTGTGCACTAGATATCATTAGGCTCATAATAACACAGCTATCATCACATTAATGTCTGAAAGGTTCAGTTTTGATGCTTGGTTTAAGTCTCATTTATACCTACAGCATACTAAACAGCTGAATAAAAACAAAAGCTATCCCATACCTATATTGTGCTATTGTTCTGGACTTTAACCAAAAATACAGTCATTTTATGCCTGATCAAATTTTTATTAATTTTTTTTCTTGCCAAGTCATACTGTTTTGAAAGAGCTGCAATGATGAGCTAACAGCATACCATGAACACAGTAGCAGAAAATGGTACAGTGAGACCAATTCTTTCTGGTTCATGCAGTAAGGACAACCGTGTACATCGTATACATATTGATTTCATAACTGTAATTTTTAGCATATTATTGAAAGTTTATGTACTATGGCTGCCATCTTACGGTAGAAGAGAAGTGTATCACAACAAGCTGATAGTACCTCATTGCCTATATTCCTTCAGGTAAAACAGTGGAGGCTGTAGCATTCTAGCAAGACAACAGCAATCAGAAGTCACACAAAGAAGGAAATACAGCTTAAAGCAATTTATGTCTCTGCTACATGGTTCTCCTAGTTTCTATTGGAAAAATAAGGTATATCAATTTACAGCATGAAGGTGCCACCAGGTTTTACAGTGAAAATCTTACCATTTGTACCAAATGAAATTTGCAGAGAGGTACAAAGAGAAATCAGTTTTACTCTGCCATGTGACTGAACAGGTAGATAGAGTTTGGAAGAAACATTCTCATTCTCATAAAGGAGAGGAAAAAGTCTGGACAAGAGGTTTATAAGAAAATTACTTATTACTGTGATTTGAAAAGTTTTTCCAGAGCTTTCATTGTTATATATGGGAGGTGATACCTGCAGGAGTTCTGGATAGAGGAAGCCTGCAAGTTGGGGCTGTGACATAAATTGAGTCAAAACCAGCCAATTGCAGTGATCTGGGAAGAAAAAAATACAGACAACTTCAATCATCAGTAAATTGTGAATGTTTAAAAGGCAAATTGAGACAATATTCAGCAAGAGCATAAAACCCTTGTGGAATAAGGAACACTAAGTAGCTGTGGAGGAGGCGGAATTTATAAAAGCTAGATTGTAACAGTAGTGTTACCCACAAGAAAGACCTTGGGTTGGTTTTGTTTTAATTGTTGATGTGCAATTGCTCAGTATTTATTTTAAGGATCATTGTTTTAATCACCAGTATCTCCTTTTTTTTTTTTTTTGACTCAACACTGGACATTTTATTTTTAACATATTGCTATGAAAGATGTGTTATGAAATAACCTTTTTTTACTTAAATATTTTAATAACCAGTTGAATTTTTTATGTTTTTGTATCTTCAGACATCAATCTATCTTTCAAATATTGAACCAGCTGCAGTATTATGAGATGTTTTGAACCTGAAAAAAATGCAATGTTCATTCTTAATTACAAATGTCAAGCCAAGTGCTTAGGTAGAAGATGCCTCTTTTGGCCCTCACTAGTTCCCTAAAAGTTTCCTGACCCATTTCAAATCCAAGCATAATGCAGATAATACATGGCATTCCTAACCCCACCCTTTAACCTGCATTGTTCATGTTCCGAAGTTGTCTTTAATTGCTAACCAGCTTGATTATCATAGAATCATAGAATGGTTTGGGTTGGAAGGAACCTTAATTCCACCCCCCCCTGCCATGTGCTGGGACACCTTCCACTAGACCAGGTTGCTCAAAGTCCCATCCAACCTGGCACTGTATCTAAATCTTGGCATATAGTCTAAGAATTTTCTTTTGCTGTGAAGTCACATTGTTGACTCCTATTTTTAGGACTTTTGGTCAAAACAAAACTGAGAGTACCCTTTCCTCTTTGTAGATAAAACCTTTTTAGACCAGCCACAGAATTGTCACCTTTCAGAGATGTCAGCACAATGGGAATCAGCAAGGTGAGGCTGCTGCCAGCAGTGGAACAGGAGGACTCCTGTTGCCCAGAGCTGTGTTTCCATTACAGATGCCAACAGCCTGGAAACCCAGGCTGAAGAAGAGGTATAGCTTGGATCATGGGTTTTTTATAATCACATCCCTACATAGTTTTCTGTATTTTGGGGGCCTTTGTTAAGATGGAAAGGAGTAGAAGACTGCATTGCAGAATGCTTAAGATACCTGGTAGATCACACTGGAGCAAAAGTGGCAGACCTGGTACCAGTGAATATCTGTGGCTGCAAGCAGTTGCACAATGATGAAAGCCTGATGTCATCAGATGAGAAGGTGGCAGAAATAACAGTAGTCCATTAGACTGAACAAATACTTTTTACCAGAAATAACTGTAATTGACAAATAGGTGTTTAGGTTCACATTTGCTGCTCATCTCATCATCTCATTCTCAGTTTGGTCAGATTTTGCCATCTACACCATCTACAAGGAAGTTACAGCTTGCTTCCTGCAGACATCAGGCCTCTCGTTACCTTTCTACTTTTCCTCAAGGCTGGAATTTGAGTCTCAAGTAAAGGTAGTATTTCACTAAAGAAGGAAAAGTACACAAAGCTCTCACACTTGGCCTACTTGTTGGGCTCTGGTATCAATTTAAATACAAATTTATGACCAACCACCTTGCTTCTGCCCTGTAGCCTGGCACTGTCCTTCTTTCAAAGGTTTCCTCTTGCCTGGGCGTGCTGCCACTGCTGAAGTCATACAAGCTCACTTGATTTAGGTTCCCTTACCACAAAAGACAGGAGTTCCATGTGTTTGCTGAGAGGGCACCAATGCTGAATTAATTTCCTACATTCTCACTGTCAATGCTTGTTAACCTTCAGAGAGCAGCAGAGTTTTGCAGTAGGGCAAACCCCATCTTTGCTAGGGCTTGAGAGAAAGCTGAAGGTATAACCATTATAAAAATTGTTTTGATGGACTGATTACTACTAAGAATTTTTTCCAGGGTAATCAATCACCCTGCATTCTTGTTTGAGCAGTTAGTCTTGGGTAGAATTTTTTAGATTATTTTAAAACTAAATATTTATTGTGTACAGTTCTGGTGTCCGCAACATAAAAAGGACATGGAGCTGTTGGAGCAAGTCCAGAGGAGGGCCACGAGGATGATAAGGGGGCTGGAGCACCTGCCTTATGAAGACAGGCTGAGAAAGTTGGGGCTGTTCAGCCTGGAGAAGAGAAGACTGCGTGGAGACCTCATAGCAGCCTTCCAATATCTGAAGGGGGCCTACAAGGATGCTGGGGAGGGACTCTTCATTAGAGACTGTAGTGGTAGGACAAGGGGTAATGGGTTTAAACTTAAACAGGGGAAGTTTAGATTAGATGTAAGGAAGAAGTTCTTTCCAGTAAGAGTGGTGAGGCACTGGAATAGGTTGCCCAAGGAAGTTGTGAATGCTCCAACCCTGGTGGTGTTCAGGGCCAGGTTGGACAGAGCCTTGGGCAACATTGTTTAGTGTGTGGTGTCCCTGCTCGTGGCAGGGGAGTTGGAACTAGATGATCTTAAGGTCCTTTCCAACCCAAATCATTCTATGATTCTATGATTACGCACAAAGTGCGTAGTTGCTGACTTCCACACAAATTCATGGCCTATTCTCTTTACTGCTTCATTCACAATGAGTAAGACCTTTTTGTCATAATTATTTGCCATTATTGGGACGGAGGTGTTATTAATTATAGTAATACCTTGTCATGGGTCTGGAGCCCAAATTTTTAGGAACAGTACAAATGAATGATAATAAATCAGTCTCCATTCTATTCTGAGTTAAAACTTAAATACACCTAGCAGGACTTGGCCTATCCTATAGGATGTTTCGTGGTGGAATGGATAGATTTCTTTGGTGGAATTATTTTAACAAAGCCTTAGCTTTAGTTCATAATTAGCTTTAAAAGGTTTGTGCACAAACCCTACAGGATTTCAATAAAACAGTGACAATGATGACCATTTACCTTAGAGAAATGATCAGTCTAAGACATGTAATTTTTAGTTTTAGTATTTCATATTTAGTATTTCAACTGTTAGCACAACATCAAATGACATATCAAATTCTAATACCAAGGCTCACAATTAATCATGTTAATGTTTGACACGTTATTTAAAATTTTGATGTCTAAGAATCCAAAAACGTAGATAAAATGTGGAAGGAAAAAAAACCCTGCTACTTTCCCGTCATTTATTCTGTGTTGAACAGATCTGTACAGTGTGAATGGTTTACCTTTGGAGTCATCTGGGACTGCGAAGGTAAACGGATGCATGTCAGACATAGTGTTTTAGAAGTGGAAAAAAGCACCAATTTTCAAACTTTCATAGTTAATTAAGAAAAAGTAGGTTCCTGTTTCTACCAGGTAAAAATAGGAGAATAATGGTTAGCATGCATCAATATTCTACCTCTATAACTGATAAAAAAATCAGATATACCATTAACGTGTGGCACCTACATGTATTTCAGTGTATCTGTTACAGTGTAATCACTCAGTTCTGTGGACAGAAGAGTGGTGTTTTTCAAATATTAAATTACATATCTTTCATAAAACATGTGCAGTAAGAGAAGTATAGATCTCTAACACCACTGCAACTTTGCTATTTTTTAAATCTCACAGGAGCAAATCAGTGACCAAACACTGAAGCATACCAGTAGAAATACCACTGCACCTCATGATCACAGACCCTGAAAAAGGTCAGTTTACAATGTTTGCTCAAGTTGGCAATGAAGACTTAGAGAAATACAGCAATTAAGCAGCAGTTTTGGTATCAGTGCCTTTGAGCTTGTACCATTAAATTTCAAAGATTTATTTATTTTTAAATAAATTTATCTTCTCATCAGGTACGTGGTGCCATCAGAAGTCAAATTAATACAACATTTGTGAATTATATTTCACTTAGGAATTGCATTTCAGTTGCTTTTAAGAACACTTTTATCTATGGCATAAGAAAACAAACCTGACCTTTGTTCACCTCTTTTACAATGAATTCTGATTTGAAATCACAACCCTGTCTAGTGTATGTCCCCTACTAGCTGTTAATTTTTGAACATGATCAGCTGCTTTTCTAACTCTAGATATCAATTAAATACAGTAGTATATATACACACATATATAAAAATCTGTGTTATGTTTCTTCTAGTTACATGGGTTAATAGGTTGGGCAGTCTCCATTCTTAGATTAGAGACCTCCTGAGCTGCTTTCCCATCTGAATTATTCTGATTCTGTGATAATTTTTTCACATTTCTATACTTAGCAGCTTGTATGTGCAAATAGAAAGGGTAATAAAGCCTTTGTTGGTAAACTCCAAGCATGTTTGGTTTCCCTCTGGGAATGTGAGGGAAATGTCACTTTCTAGTGCATGACCCTGAGCTTCATGCTGCATCCAGCTTCCCAGCTTTGAGCAGAACCCAGGCGTTGCTGTGGGCTCTGGGGGTCCAGGTGAGCTCCTGGGGCTCAGACTACCACTGTCTTCTAAAATAAGACTCACAGTGCAACTGTTCAGCCTCTAAAAGTGGATGGTAGAATTCAGTACTGCTTTTCAGAGTGTGTCAGCAATTTGGGCATAGTGATTTACTGTTTATCCCTTCAGAAATATGTGATAATGGAAATAGAACTGAGGTGCTGGTTGATTTGGGATTTTATTTTTTATTGTTATTTTTTTTCCTGTTCTTAAAGTTTCAACAACTCAAACATATACAGACTTAGGTGATGCTTGTGGAGCTAAAGCTGACAGAATTAAATGTCACTAAGCTGTGGCAGTGACACGGAGCTTCAAGAACTTTCCCCCATTCCTTTGTGCACAAGTTCTGCTCTTCTGACCACCAGTTCTGTATCTTTGTGTGACTGACCTCTGGACTTTATCACAAGCCACACAAGCTTAAACTTGCAAGATGATACACATGTGGTATTCTAAAAATTAGGGGCAGTCTCTTAGATATACCTTGGAAGGAATTAATATTTTCCAGGTTTTGATCAGTTTACAATAGGACACTGTTAAAGGTATATTTTTCTTGTATTCTTCTTTTGTTGTTTTGCTTTCATCAAGATAACTATTTTTGCATGTCTATTTTGTGTTTCATCATATATGAAACATCTGATTAATACCAATATAAAAAGGGGGGAGAGGTTTATAGGTAGAAAATAATGATTTAAATCAGTGTTTTAATCTGTTAGATACCTTAGTATTTCCCTTACCTTTTTCTTCAAAAGGATGGATGTAAGCTTTTGCTATGTAAGAATCTGCTTGTCCCACCCTGCTCACAGAAATGCTGTGCACATGCCCCATAGAAACTGCTGGCTACAGAGCTGTTCTAGTAGCTGTCACTGTTACAGGGTTCTGTAGAAGTTCCTGGTCAGTGGTTCATTACATTTATGTTAGTTAAATGCGCTGTTAGAAATATAGTCATCACAAAGCAAAATCTACAGTGTTACTGCTTAGGGTACATCCTGCATCGTCTCCCTTTTAAAAAAGATGTGTTCATCTTTTGATGATCATTCACTAGAGACCTCATCCATGATGTATATAACATCTTAATCAAGGGGTTTAGTATTCGGGAAGGAAAAGCAGTGTGGCGTAAGATGGTGATTCTCCAGTGAAGTAGTAACCTCAGGAGCTCCAATTCAGCAGAGGCTTCTTGACATCCTTCCCTTGGGTCAGGTCAATTGATACTAAAAGCATTGCAAATGTCACATATGAAGGGCTCTTGAAGACAGGAGTGACACTTATTTACAAAACTTTGCTAGCTGGCTTATCTTTGAAGCACTATTGATTACCTCATGAGAAGGCAGCTGTATATTCTTTCCTTTCTGCCAAAGCAAGGTAAGTTATGTGGGTACAGGTAATGGAAGCAGTGAATTTGGGGGAAAGGAGATCAGGAGTGAAATAAAGTACAACAGACACTGATGTCAAGAAAGGTGCTGTGATAAAAAAGAAAAGGAGCAATGAAAGCTGCCAAAAACTCGTTGGAGTTAGCCTATGCTAGTATGGCAAGCAGCAGAGCCATTCATATGACGGATTATTCTACAGGCTGTCTTGTTTTGCCGGACTAAATTATTCTATACCCATGTCTTGTGGGGGGGTGGGGGGGGAAGCCAATTTGTAAGTACACCACCATGGCAGAAGGGTGCTAAGGAACTGCGGGTTGTATCTCTTCTTGGAGGCTTTGCCCAGCAAACCACTGTTTGTCATAACATGCAGGGCAACAACATCATTAGGAAACCCAGGAGTTCTGCTGCCCCACCTCTGTCTCTTTCCCCACTTCTAGTATATAAATATTGTGTTCATGGGTAATCTTCCATACTCTAACAAGCATAACCACAGTGCTGCATTAACCATGACTGAGACCACATGCAGGCTCCTGTTACACTGGCATATTGCAGCAGCATAATGTTAATGCTGTAGGGTCACATTAAGTGTGCTAACATGTGAAGGGCTGAGGTAGAGTATCACTGGAGTCCCCTCAGACCTCTCTGCCTCTTCTCCCTGCTTCAGGTGGGTCCATGCCTGGTAGAGCACCCTAATTCCTCTGAACTGAAATACTGGTTTCATCATCACTCAGAAGAACACTGACTTGACACTTGTGGGCAACACTTTTGAGCTCTAGCTAACTTAGTATTTTTGAGTAACATTGTTTAGATGAAGCTTATTGACTCTCATACAACAGAGGCTGCATTCTTTTCCTAAATACTTTATATATTTGAGGAAATATGACATATGGAAAAAAGTCTTAGTGTTCTGCTTTTTTACAGACGGTAATATAGTCTTCTAGTAGTGAGAAAAACTAGCATACTTCATGACATCCTATCCAGTGAGTATTCTTATTAAAAATATTCTAAAATGTGGTCAAATTACATTTATGTCATAAAATGAAGTTGTAGTATGATAGAACTCTAATCAAATTACAGTTATTTCCATTTGGCATAAAAAGAAATTTCAAACTCTTGCTGTTTATCAACTTAACTTTGCTAATTGAAGGAAATGGTTTGTATGTCTTCTGTAGGATATGCAAAGCACATTTGTATTGCTGTCCTGGGTTCAGCTACAGCAGTCCTTTTTTCTCCTTCTTAGGAGCTGGTGCAGAGCTGTGTTTCTTGACTTTCAGTCTGGGAACAACGCTGATAACACCGATGTTTTTAGTTGTTGCTAAGTAATGTTTACTCTGACCAAGGACTTGCTCAGTCTCATTCTCTGCCAGGGAGGAGGGGAAGCCAGGAGGAAGCAGAGGCAGGACACCTGACCCCAACTGGCCAAAGGGGGATTCCATACCACAGCACGTCCTAACCCGCATAGAAACTGGGGGGAGTTACCCGGGAAGGCCCAGCTCACTGCTCGTGTCAGGCTGGGTATCAGTCGGCGGGGGGTGAGCGGTTGTGTCCTTTTCCCTTGTTATTCCTCTTATCATTATTATTGGTAGCAGTAGTGGTTTGTATTATACCTTAGTTACTGGAGTGCTGTTATCTCAACCCGTGGGAGTTACATTCCTGCGATTCTCCTCCCCATCCCTCCGGGAGCAGGGGGAGGAAGGAAGAGAGGGGAGGGAGCGAGCGGCTGCGTGGTTCCGAGTTGCCGGCTGGGCTTAAACCATGACAATTGCCAAACAAGCTTTTTCAAGGTTGTTGTGAGGTAGAGTGTAATGGCTATCGAATGGCCTGCTGAATGATTCTCCTGTATTTAGACTAGTGCTTTTATTTCTTTTCTTGTCTAAAATCTAATTCAGCACATTGATTCAACTTGTATTTATAGCAAAGCAAGTGAATAAGAAACTTGACAACAATTTATTTTGTATACTAATTATACACACTAATCAGAGAGGTACATATGACTAAGGGCAGAATATATTGGCTTTCTGGCAAACTTGCATATTTTTATTACACCTGTCCATAGGCACTGTATAGAATAATAGGTTCACTATAATGAGAAATGACATCAAGTTGTTTGCCACATGTTACGAATGTCCAGTTTATTTAGAATATTAATTCATAGTGCGAGTTCAAAGTGAGAACTTTGCTTGCTCAGGATGTGGGGAAAAAATGTGTGTTTTGTTGTGTTTTTTTTTTTAAAGTTCTTATCTGAAACATTACTTGAAGCTTCTACTTTGACATTAGACATTTCTTAATTGTGCCAGTCGCTACATGAAAGAATTTTCATTCCCATGTGAGAGAACTCATCAGAGACTGATTTTAATAGCATCAAGTGTTATAACAAAACATTTTGATTTCCATACTGCTACTATTTATCCCAGCAGGAAAGCTCTTATTTCTGCATTCCCTATGGAACTAGCTCTTGTACTTGCTAATTACTGTACCACTTCCCTGAAGCTTATCTTCACTAAGGTCTAAGTTTCTAGTAGAGAGCTTGACTGTAAAGGAAAGCTCAAATAAAGGACATTTTCCACTGAAAAGTGGTAAATTATAGTCCACATTCTCATAATGTCTGTTATTCTTTAAATACGTACACACATACACAGATTGTAATTACAGCTGGAATTGCAATAGAAATCACATATTCTAGTGATGCTTTCTTTCTTGCTTACTTACCTCTTGGATGTTTGCATAATGCCATAGCATGAAAAGCCACAATAGTGACAAATACAAAATATGTGGCCAGCTCTTCAATATTAAATGATGAAAATGCATGCTTGTATTTGAATGCATGCCAAGGCAATCTATTTTTATATCAGTAACATCTAACAAATACAAACAAATTTCCCATGTGCATAAATTTAAGCTGTGAAGATGATCAATAATCAATTTTTGAAGGCACAAGATCATGTGTTTATTATATAGTATTAAAGTATTTGCATACTGGGGATAATATATTAATTATATAATATCTGGACTGTGATTGTGCCTTACAGTCCAAGTTCTTTTATACTGCATACTATAAAAATCACAGAAAGTTTTATTTTTTGATCAATTTGGTAAGTATATCTGGAGATTATGTAAGATAAGAGGAAACCAGACATAGTAAAAAAAATACTGTATATGCAGATGAAGGATAGCAGCATGTCCTGGTTTCGTGCTGGAGACACTCTTTAAGTCAATATATCCAGACCCAAGACAAAACATGTCTGGTTTAATTTGTAGTTCAAATGACTACTGTGGTAAGTAAAAGAAGACTTTGGTTAAGAATGTAATTTTTTACAAAGAGGAAAATAATGGTACAAGTTCCTATTACAGCAGAAAGAAGTTTTTGATTCTATGCCGAAGGGACTGGTAAATCAGTATATAAATGAAAGGATTTAGGAAAGTTGTATTCATAATCTACCCATCGTCTAAGAACTCTCTTTTTAATACAGAAATACTGCATGCAAAGTGGTGTGTAGTTACAACTGCTGTAGAATGCTATTGACATAGCAAGGAACTAAACCACACCTTCACATTGGCTATTCATCTTTATGCAAACTTTAGGTATACATTTTGTCATGTTTAGTAGATAATGCAAAGTGTTACTACATTGGATCTAAGATTCATCCCAAAAATGTTGTCTACATTTCCATGTTTATTTGAAATATAAAGATACATGTTTGGGTTTTTTTCCTATGTCTTCTCCAAGGTTGGAAAGACCAATCAATCTGCCCTTAATGATTGGTAATAGGAGAAAACTGATGAGCTTCCATCTGTAATACTACCATATTAAATAACAGTATAGCATGTTTGAATGATTCTGAGAATTGTACTGATACATAAAAAAAAATTATTTTCTGTCTATTATTTAATCTTGGCAATAAATTGTTCCTTATTGCAAAATAAATAGAATTTTACTACTTAATTCCTACTATCACTAGAACGTTGTCATTACCTTTTTGCATGTTTCACTGATCTTTAAATGACACATGATATTAATGAGTTTAAAGGCAATTTTCAAGGAGAGTTTCTGTATGTGCTGCTTTTCTTTAATAAGTAAGCATTTTCTACTTCGAAGTCTGGACTTACCGTATCTTTTTCTTTCAGCTCTTTCACTATTAGTGTTATCAAAAAGATAGTTAATGTGCACTCTCAGGAACAACTATAGAAGTCTTTTTCAAGTAGGTTTCATTCTTGGGCTCTACTCATCTTGTATACAAACTGCTGAATTGTGAAGTTACTTTTTGATATGTGTGGAGTGTGGGCATCTTTCAGTGTAGTCATAGCAAATCTTTCCTCTTCTGACATCACACTGACCCATGGCAGTCTTTTTCATCCAGCCTTTGTAATTTTGAATGGGTTTGTCTGGTACTGTTTAAGCTATCATCTTGACTGTTGTGGTGTTTCAGACTGGCTTTGAAGAACTGATGCTTATATATCAAATACAAAAATGCCTAAAATAGGCTGTGCTTTCATCCTCAGTTATTTCCAGGTCTCTCCAGAGTTCCTGGTTTTGATCTTAATTTGCTTTATTCTTAGGAGCCTTCATTAGATAACAGCTAATTCACGATACAAAATGCTGTACCATGTGCTGATAGTTACATATAGGTATGGATTGATACTTTTTCTTCCCACAGGGAGTAAGTTGTAAGACATTCACTCACTGATATTTTGAGGCATGCTGTTAACACAATTTGTTACACTTGGCATCTTTTTTATCCAGCTCCTGGGTATGAGTGTAGGTACAGATAAATTAAATTCCTCCCCTCATATATACAAAAAATTGTTCTATTACTCCACAGACTCACCCCAGACACTATGGGTATTTAAGCATGCAGCTCATCCTACTTAAATGAATTTAGCATATTGAGTTTTGTTTGATAATTGAACCCCCAAAGTGGCTCCTGGCACCTGAGGACATGACTAGGACCCAGAGGAAATGTATTTAGGTGATGTTTGGAGTGTCTTACCATTTGTGGGCTTCAAGCTTTTGGGAGATTTAAATACTAAGTTTAAATAGGCAGCTTGTTAACTTAATTGCATTTAAAAAATGATATTATTTTTTACAGGGCATTGATTTTGCACATCATCTGAATCACCTGAGGAGTCCAATTTAAGTGATCATTTGCACAGCCTTCCTAGGCTGAAGTCTTTTGAGATAACACACCTAGAAGTAAGGAAGGCTTAGTAAACAGCAGTGGCACAAGGGGGTGAGAGATTACTGTGAGCAGCACTGCCAAGATCATTTCAGCAGCATGAAAACCGCTGATAAAAGCTGTGGAAAAAACCTGAAGTCCCCAGTTCACGGAGGCCTGCTTTTCCAGATAGGCTTGAACAGTTGCCAGTGGGTGAATCAGATGTCACTTGGGTTTGTGCTAGAGGAGACAATCTGTTCCAGCAACACTGAAGCCTGAAAAGAGGGAATGAATCAATGGGAAGGGACTCCATACACAATGTCCTTTTCATGTTACCAGGAAAAACACTTTCATGCCAGATTACTCTGGGATCAGGCTTGTGCCATTTACCTTATTGGAAAGCAATAGCTCCCCTTTATCAGTCAGTACAGTACTCATTTTCATTCCCATCTTTGCATTAAAGAAAGGGATATGGTTTCTTTGAGAACAGCAATGAATTGGGTTTCATTCTGTGAGGCCGTGCAACTGTTGATAAATAATTCTATTTGCTGGCATTTAAATCACTCTTGTTTTTGTGATAAGGAGAATTTAGATTTTCTTTTGAATTAGCTGAAATTTTATGGGTTGCAGGTTCCATTCTACCCCTGGGACACTGTCTGCCCCACTTAGAAAAATGCCAAATTAAATGAGAGCAAAATAAATTAATCTCAATTTTGTGATCTCAAGATTTATTCCTCCCCCAGAAATGCAGGCATGTACGTGCACACACACACACACACTGTCACTCTGAATGCTGGTTTTGGTCATTTGAAGGGCTGCAAATGGCTCGAATTATTTAAAATGGCCACTGAGGGGCCCAGTAAGTTTTTATATTCAGCAGTGTATCTTAACTGTGTTCCCACCTTGGCTCTAACAGTCTATTTTTTCTGTTTTGTTTTAGATGGCTTTCAGTACTCTTAACTATATTCATTAATTTTCTGCAAAACTGACCTTTAAATAATGACCACGTTCTCTCAAGCTTTTTGAAAAACTTTTATGTTGGATGCAGGCAGAAAAGAAGGACTTTGAATAATCTGTCCTGCTAGTCAGTGAAAAGCCATTCCCAGGTTTAAGTTTCTGAGAGCATAGATTATTGCTGAGTGATAAATTTGTACTTGATATTAACCAAGTAGTGCTTGTACGGAAGCAGCCAGGATGGCAGCTAGTGGTTCCTAAATAGGAAGATATGACACAGATATAATTTATTGGCTCATTGCAGCATTCTCTTATACACTCCCATTGTCCATCTTTCTAAATAAATTTGTGCTTCGGGTAGTCTGTTTACTAATCGGGAAATTGCTATCAGGGCAAAAATGAATGGTATGTAGCAGAAAGGAAAGCTTAATTTAGATTTGGAGTTAATATTTTTAGATGTTTCACAAAATACTTCTTTTTTCTCACACAGTGTGATGACTTTGTGGTATCTTCATTTCTTGCCACTCTTTTAATAATTGTACCTATTTCCATGCAGTACTTCTCAAATGTGTCAATGTACCTCAAATGAGCTATATTTTCCATGCATATTTTGTGTCTATTCTGATTTAAGCCATATATATTTCAAAAGCTGCAAGTTAAAAAAAAAAAATCAATGATGACATATATGCAGTGTTCATAATATATAAAGACAGTAGTCTGAAATGGCCATTTGAAAGTTCTGGAAAATTAATCACCATAATATTTATTACAGAACTGTCTCCTTTATCAACATAATTATTACTGTTATTGATATTACTATAGGCATCCTATTATTGTAGCTGTGTGTTTATTAGATGGAAGCCTGTTTCATTTGTGAAGGCAAAGTCTCTACAAGGATTTTGACAAGCATTTGAAATACTGAAAAGTATTCAGACTCAGCTGCACAAAAATGTTCCTGTGTTCTCCTAATTTTTTTTTTTTAATCTATGGGCTGTAATTTCTCCTTTGGACAGGGGCAAAAAAGCCCTTCTGTGGCATTGAACCACGGCTACTTTCTGCTGCCCTGTACCTGAAGGGTGGGACTTCAGCACCAAATAGTTGAGCTCAGTGACCAAACACTGCTCAGTAGCCTTTACCACAAGCGTGTAAAATAATAGCGTATGCTTTTCATGGTCTTCAGCCCTGAAGTCTCTGAAGCACAAGGGTGATATACAGGAGATGGTGTCAAAACAGAGCTAGAGCTGTAATTGCACACTGTTTATGGTTGCAGACCTTTGGTGTCATGCTCATGACTCCAAATGCTACCATGAATAATTGAACTTCACTTATAGTTGCATATTCCCTCTGTCATCCTGTTTTAAGTGATTATGAGTTTGGAACCTCCGGGTTCCTCTGGGTAACTCATAATCACTTAAAACACATTAGGGGTCTGTTAAAAATGCATATTCCTTTATTTCCTCAGCTTCTGGGTTTTTTATATGTTTGGGTTTTTTTCAATTTTGTAAAAAGCAAGCTGCCAAGGACTATATGGGACTTCAGAATTGAATGGACATTAATTTGATGTCTCCAAATAGACTTCATAGTTTTGACATGTTTTCACCATGCAGATGCTGAAAAATGCCCATTGCCTTGGCTTAAAGGTGATACTGCCTCAACCAGCACAGTAGGTCCTGTGTGCTCTGTCTTACCACCTTGATGTCAAATGCACTTAGCTGTTTAGGGTTCTAATACCTATAGCTCCAGTTATCTGGATAACTGTAGTAATAATAATAGCAATATTAATATGGATTTTATTGTTCTGTTGGGGGAAACCAGCCTGACTGCCAATCCTACAAGTTTCACCTGTATTTCCTCCAGCATCTTCCTCATTGCCAGTAGAGAAGACCGTGCAGCTTCAGTTATACCTTGTCCTGTTGCCTGGAGAATACATCCAAGAGGCATTTGTGTAAAGGTAAAGCTAATGGGGCTATCCCCAAAACCGTAGTCCTGAAGGTTGGAGACCTTCAGGTTGGAGTCTCAGGTCTACCAGGAAAGCTTCTGCATTTGACTTAAAGAAAATTAACAATGTGTTTAGACTTGGAAACTAGAAATATTATGACTGTAATCGAAGAATTACTGTGGATATAAAGGCTCACACAACTTTTTGTATGTTAGCTTGGGAAGTTTACATAGAAAGAAGTACCAGGTAAGGGAATTCTGACCCACAGAAAGGTAAGTGCTGACATGTTTGTGACTTTTTGTGCATGTCAATGCATTCAACTGTTTGCAGAGCTGACCAAATACGATTTTCTTTTCATAAAATAGTAAGATTGGGTAATCTGTTGTACTTTCTCAATTAGTTGTAATGAGAGACATTTGACTACATTATTGGAAAACTAATGTAATTATTGGATGCTATATTGGAAAATTCATAATGATTTGAAGCTGCTGGCAACATTTAATGAGATTTCCTGGTTTGCTTTCATTCATTCAAGTATGTCCTTTAGCAGTCAGATTGGTAAAAGATGACTGCCATATTTTGGCATGAAAGAGTTTCTTAAATACAAAATCCTTGTAGAGTGGGGACCGTTCATACCCCAAACCTTACCTGAACCTGACTATAATGAAGAAGATTTATTGGTTTCTTTGTCTTTTTTTTTTTTTTTTTCCATTTTTGGATGACATTTCTGTCATAAATGATGAGTAAACTAGATTTTTCCTGCTATTAGATTGCTGTTTAATCTGCAAATATATCATTAAAGGAAAAAAAAAAAAAAAAAAAGGTCTGTTGGAGGGTTTAAATACTGAGATTTTTTTTTCCTGGGTAGAGAAAAGGGCAAAAATAATAATAAAAAAAAAAAAAGACCCAAAAATACTTGTTGTAAGCACGTGCCTTTTCAGACTTTAAATACAGCTTATGATTATACAGTGTTATAAGACAGACTTCAAGACTGCATTTAAATATAATGGTAACTCCCAAAAAATATATTTATCCTCTGTATTAGAAAAATGACTTGTGAGGAATAAAAGTTGGCTGTACTTTTAAGTAAGCTGTATCTTTTAGTGTAACTTTGAAGTAATTATTTTTATGTTGTATAATATGACCCAAATATTGTATTTTTGTCAGCATGTCTAATAGGTTGCTCAATACCCTTGTTCTGTACAGGTCATTGAGCCCATTCATGTTCAATGATATACAGTATGAATGTTCATGGGTAGTTTGATACATCTTTAATAGAAGGTGAAGAAAATGGCACAAGTTTATTTTTTGACCTTCTAAAAGTGCATTTCCAGCCAAAGGGAATTGCACTTCTAGCCTCACCAATGGAAAGAATAATTCTGAGGTAGAAAATGTTTAATTATGGCAGATAAACCTCTGAGAGCTGGCCAGTCATTTCCTGTGATTACCATTATAAAGCAAATTAAAGGAACATTTGTTTTAGATAAATTATTGTACAAAATGAAAGGTCATCACAAAAATTTTCCTCTCACTTCTGAGCTCTTGGATTAGTTTATGCTGCCTCGATGACCTCATCTCTGTCCTCGGTGCAAAATGCCCTGAGTAAGTAATTCTGCTTAGGGCCCTTAGCTTGAGACTACATGAAAGAACACAAAAGTAATAATTTAATATGTGAAATCATGATGAGAATTAACATGATGATGAAAAGTCTTTCCAGTCAATAAAATACATATTATATTGAACAGACAAATGTAAAAAGAACCCTGAAAGCCTAGTCCAAGATGACCATTAATTTTATTAATGAAGAATGAAAGTAATTCATAGTCATTCTGGCCCATTTGATAACACTTAGGGGCACAAACCCGAATTCACGAGACACAGGACAGGCAGTCCAGGTGCAATCCGAGAGAACTTTGGTGGAGTCCCAGCATGGAGATGGTAGAAGCTAGTGGTGGCTATCTGGAGAATGGAGGTATTTGTTGTCTCTGACTTGTCACTGAACTGACGGGTGAGAGAATTAATTGAAGCAGCATGATGGAGTGTGACTGTCAATTAAACAAACTGGGATAACTGTCCAGCTCTTGATGGAGGTGTAGGGTGATGAGTCTGATCTTGTGCAATAAAAGGAAAGAGGGGTAGGTGCTCCTTCAGTGTGCTTTTTCTTGGACAGATCACTGGGCTGTGTTTTCTTGCTCTGAAAATTGCTGGTAGAGGAGTATAGCAAGTGTTCAGTGATGTATTATTAAGACATTTGTAATGTTTTGTATCAGTGTGTACAAAGCATAAAGGAGTTCTAAAACTTAACGGAGGTACAATGTTGCATATTCTGAAAGACCACATGGAGTGCTCATGTGGTGGAGTCTGGTAGAATATGATGGGAAGAAGTTCAAAACATGTATCTATATTTTTGTGTCTTTTAACATGGTGTCTCTGAGTATAAGATCCTGTGAAAGAGAAGCCTTCTTTCCATTTGATGTCCAATGTTCCTGCCTAATGCGCAGAGGATGGATGGATGGCAGATGACAGTAGTGCTTATAACTTGCACATAGGGAGGTAGGAAAAAGTACAGGCTGCAGCAGCATACTGCAAATTAATAGCTGAAAAAGACTGTGAAATAGGTTAACGGTGCAACTTAGTGTATAAATGTTGACAGGCCTGAGAATTGGATTTTCTTCTTTTAGCTGAGGCAGTCTGAATAGCGAGTTCCTTCTAGGAAGAAAAGTCTAGAAAAGAAAAATTAAAATTTTTGTCTGCAGGCAACAAACCAGAGAGTCTATAAAATGCAGTAGCTTTGCCTTAATCTGCAACAAACCTTGTGCAGCACAAGCACAGCAGACCATGTTCATTGTAGCAGTGATACCTTTGTTCTCAGCTTGAATTTGGCAGTCTGATGTTAGGTTCGAAGCACTGATCTCCATTACTATTCACTGTGACTGTGACCCCAGTTTTCCTACTTTATTTAGAGCACCTATGAGAATGGTATGCTCATACCACAGTAAGCTTATGGGTTTAGTGTCATCAGTTTTATAGAAAAAAAATAGTCTAATGACAGTGTGATGTTTCTCTGCCAGCTTCTGCTCCAAACAGGAACTGAAAAGGAGACTGTCATTACCTAAAGAATGAAGTTACAACTGGGTGGCATTTGGTAATGCTTCTAGCATTGCAACTTTTGTAACAAGTATTGTATCACTGCAGAACACGGCTAAGGGGCATTTCTGTGACATCACTGGTCGAAACATGGGTAATCAGTTTCCTTTTTATGGAAGACGGAGGGTTATGAACAAGAAATAATATACATTGGGAGAAAGAGAAATCAAAAAGCTGTGCGAAAATGCTAAACAGCACTTAAGAGACAGAATGAATGCATTTAGAACAGGGTTTGTCTAAACTTTCACTGAGGTGTAGGGATCAAATGCAGTACAAAGTTTCTTCTCACCTCACCTTTGTCACGTTTGTGCTTGGACGTGTACTCCGCAGGTTCCAGCATGTTACATAGTGTATTTTCAACATAATTGGAAAGGAGTGGCTCTTCTTTAACTAGGTATTTTGATTTTACCCCAGGCATACTTTATGAATTATGCTGCAGTACATTGCAGGCATTATAAATCTTACTGTGCACATACCAGTGTCCTCTAAATTGATCTTATGGGCATTTATGTTGGACATCTGCTAATTCATCAATTAGTGCAGTTTCAATATCCAGGATGTTTTTTAACATAGTCTCAGTTTCACCCTTGATTGTTATTTGTATAAAATTGATTTAAAAGTCTACTTATCACTGTACTGTTGTGTTTGACAGACATATTTAACTGAGGGTAAAGAGGCAAAAAATTAATAACACTTCAAGAGAAAGTGGCACTTTGAAAATTTTCAGAACATAGAGTGAAGCGTTCTTTATGGTTACTTTAAATAAGACAAGGATTTTGCTTCAGATTAGGTGATGCCAAGGCCTTTACTGTAAGAAGGTGTCAAAGAAGCAACTAATTGCTTTAATACACAATTTTGGAGAGTGAAGAGATTACCAAAGTATGCTGCAAGAGAAGTACAAAATCCGTTTTGAGGGAGGGAAAGCTGCACACACTGTTCTGCCACCTGACAGCAGGCAGCTTAGGCAAGAGTGCAGAATTCAGAGATGAGGCTTGACAACCCCATCAGAAGAGCTATAAATGAAAAATAAAAATTGTGCAGATTAATTTAAGGAGAGAAGGCTTTCTGGCTTTTGTTTTACTGTCAGAGTTAAGGTCATCTGCATCCTTGCTTACACTGTGAGTACAGCTGTGGCTTTATCTTACTTGTCCTACCTTTGCACTGGCTCTAACAGTCATGTACACTGGCTGTGAGCACACTAAATGAATAGCATTCTGAGCTCCATGGTTCACAGGCCTGCTGTCATCTGATATGTGTGGTGGGGGGACTGTGGGACTGAGGTTAATTCTTTTGTTTTGGCTTTACTGGACTGGTTACTGATTTGAATTAAGAGACCTTTTCTTGGCCCTGGAGATTTTACGTGTATGTAACTGCATGATCATTAAATAGATGTCAGAAACGTTTTCTCTCCCTCATTCCCTCGCTCTTTTTTTTCTTGTGTGTGTGTGTGGTTTTTTTGTTTTCTTTCATGAAGCAGTTTTAGTTGGCCACATGCTGAGTCTCTCACTCACTGCAGCATTTAACAAGAACACTGGCAGATAGACTCGGCTTATGAATTCATTTTCATAATGTTCCAACATCCACATCATGGCTTTTTCCCTGACAAGTGGGAGATTTAAAAAATAATAATAAAAAATAAGCACATTATAACCCAGCAGACATCTTAATGCAAGAACTACATAGTAGGAGGCTTTTTAGGTCAGCATAATTGAGCTCTAGAGTTGGTTTGGGTTTTGTTTTTCTTCGTGTTTGTTTTTTTAATGCCTGTTATGGTTTGATGAACTATGCCATTTGTGCTGTTTCAGAGGCATCACAAAGAATTAGTACATGCAGAGGAGCACAAGGGTGTCAGACTGGAGCAACAGGAATTTGTGTATGTGTGTTTTGTTTGAGTGCAACAACTCTCCAGGAAAAGAGTCAGACATTCAAAGAAATCACTGTGTGAAATCAGTTTTATGTATACATTTTAAAAAAGCTTGCTGCTGCTACATGAGGGAGAGAAGAGCAATCATATTAAAAGGACTTGCAGTGCCCAGGCTGAAGAGATGTTGCAAGTTTACATGATGCCCAGGAGAAAAAGAAACCATTACACCCACAGCCAGTCTTCTAACACATGGCACTCATTTTCCTGTTAAGGAATTAAAGTTTTTCAGTGTTTAAGGAGATTTGCAAAGGATTTTACTTATTTATAGGCTCTTTCTTTCCTCTTTTCAGCAAATCATCAGAGACTTCCCCTCAACCTCACAAAACATGGGAACCGACCAGCAAAAGCTGTGCTGCTGGCTATTCCTGCCACAGCCTGAGCACTGCTAAGTGGTATGTTTCTAGAAATCTGCTGATGAATGTCTCCCTTTTCCACAAACTAACTGGAAGCTGATGGGAGCAACAGAAAACCTGTCTCCTCTTCAGTGCCACTGGCAGGATAAGCCACCCAGGAACCTGTTTGCCAGGGAGGTCATCATGCTGTTGGAAAGTGTTACAAGAGCCTAAGCAACTTCAGAGCCCAGTATTCGGGACAGCATGTACACACAAATTCATCAGTTGTTTCTTGATGTGCTCACCATTTGAAAGACACATTTTAGATGGAGTTGCTTGTGAAGTATCTTCCTGGTTTGTTAACATTTTCTCCTCTTGAACTTTGAATGCACAAAGCATACACTGTGGAGTCTGAATATGTAGGTTTAAATTATTATTTGTGTCATTCAAATCAAACATTGTAGTGTGGCATGTAATTTGACAGGTTTTCTTGAAAGTATTTTTTTTGTATTTATAGAATGCCTTACACAAGTAGCCATAACTAATGAGTTATGACCTCTACTTTAACAGCCTCTACTGGGGCTTCTTTGATGAAAATAGTAAATAGACAAATGGTTTTACATTTTTGCAAGAAGAGGTATGTTCAGATTTTTTTTGAGATTGAAGGATTTTAGACACAAGACACTCTAGAAAGTTCACTTAGTTGAATGGATGTTTCTCTAACTTCTATTAGGAAAATTGTGTTCTTCAGAACATAGACAAAATATGAAAAAAATCACAGAAATGTTGACAGAATAAATTTATAGTGCTTTTTTAAAAACTTTGGAAGACATAAGGGTCTGTAGATTGTCTTTATTATAGATACAGTCATCTTACATTTTCTTAAATCGATAATTTAAAATATTTAGAAGTGTTTTCATTTCCTCCTTATTCATTCTCTTAAATATCTGAAATGAAATAAAAAGTGGTCAAGACAGTTTTCTCTTAGGTGGTTCCAAAAAACAGGCCTGTTCAGTCTGAGATTTGAAAGGCTTTCCACCCATCTGTTTTCTTTTCTGGTCTTTGGCTTTTTACCCACTGAGATTAAGTGATCGAAGAGGTAACATCTGTACTCTTTCCAAACCTGGATTACACTCTATGGAAAATAAACATATGAAATTTGGTGGAATTAAACTTTTATAAAAAGACTGTAACAGAGGAAACTCTTTAAGTGTACACAGTAAACACAGGGAAACCATCGCTTGTCCACTGGGTTTCACACTGGCATACAGTGAAAGGCTCAACAGAAAAAAAAAGAAGGTGTTCTTGTCTATTCAAGATTATGCATTTTTCTAGCAATGATCTGCCTAACCTAGAATGCTGTTTTTTCTGCTTTGTTGGCTAAAAACAACAATAAAAAAAGGAAATTATAGACAATAAGTGAAATTCCAATCTGTAAAGTAATAACTGGAAGGAGTACCACTGCTTTTCCTTTTGTAGCAACAAATATGGCACTCTCAAATGGCATACACTTAAAAGCAGAGCTTTTATGCAGACAGGGCTTCATTTATAGCACTCCAGCTCCTACTAAAATTAGTGGCTCAGAAATAAAGCATGTAGCCTTCCTTTGAAACAAGCTCCTATTGCATGAATATTTCATGAAGCTTTCTAGACAGATGGAAGTAGAAAACAAAAACTTGCCTTGGCTACACAAAATATACCTCAGAATGAGAGTCACTTGGCTGTTTTCTAGAAATCTGACAAAGAAGGTCCTGTCCATGTTTCTAGAAAAACAAAAAGACCAATCATCAAGCAGACTCCTCCAGTGACCAAAAGGAAATTACTAATACTTAGTATTCAGAATTATTGCTAGGAACTAGCAATAATTGCAACTTGAAAATAGGCTTTTCAACTTGCAAAAAAATCAGCAGTCAGTACAATGAACTTTATTGTTTGATTCTGTTCAACAAGAGAGTGAAGCTTTTCATGTCTTTTCAGGTGGTTTTAGGGGGAAGTCACCCACTGTACAGGATGGTTAACAGCAGAAGTAAATAATCTGAGTAACCACCAGAACTGTAAAAGACTTAAATCCCTTCTCTGCTAATTCAGCCAAAAATTATGACATATGTAAGTAGCCCAAACTTGCTTAGCCATCTTTTTGTCACCATACAATCTTTGCTCACTCCAAGAGTATGCTCTACATAGTCTTGGGCAAAACCAGTGTATTTCTTTTGAAACTTTTGTCTTGCTGCTTTGACCATTTTATACCAGATGGAGAAATTCTCAATCAAAAATTTCCCAGGCCACACCTATGTTCAGCTCGAGGAACTATCTCTAGTTCAACATAGGGGGAAAAACATTACATTTGGTGGCACAAATCATGCCTAAGTAACTCATGTGCTGCTTTCATGAGGTATCCATTTTGTCCTGTAGTGGGACGCTACTGAAAGCAGAGGGATAATTGTATTAAGAAAAAAAGTAAAAAAATTGTAGAGGAAGCAGATACAAAAGAGAAGTTATTTAATAGATGAAACTGTTAAAATAATTTAAATGTTGAAATTGCTGTCTCAGCACCTTGGAAGATCCAGAAATTTTCTGTTTCAGATTAATTAAGCACATAAAACTCTGCTTTGTGCCCACCCCCATCCAACTGAGAAACATCTGGCTTTGAGCTATCAGAGATCGTAACTGTGCTAATAGAGAAGAGTCTGAGAGTGGTGAGAATTATTTAACATTTGTCTTTACGAAGGATTTAAATTATCTTCTTTTAACGAAGTTTCAGCTTCAAAAGTCTATAAAGAAAAAAAGTTCAAATAGATAAGAAGCAAGAAGTTCAGTACACACACAGAAGGATATTCTTTGAAGTTCATCAGCTACCAAGGACAAATTTTGCCATTAAATCATGAGCAAAAAACCTTTTTTACTGCTAATGACTCAAAAGCTTCTACATGTTGCAATCTGCTGAGGCCATCTCAAAGCAATAACAAAGACTTTGCATCATATAAATCCAAACTAGGACATAGTGAAATTGATCTCAGGAAGTCCGCAGACTCTTGAAGGTTTCAGAATGCATTTTCTACTAACACTTTACCTGTGGTCTTTATAGACATTTTTTATCCATGCTTCAGCACAGTTGCTCTGTTATGACCCATCTGAAGACTAATATGAACTTATCTTTTGGTACAAATGTTCTTTATGTAAATTATAGAATGGAGAACAGAAAAGTTTTATATCCTTTTATTGCTTAATGCTTTATAATGTGGAACAAAGATTTTATATTACGTTTTGGAGATGCTGATATAAGGAAAAGGACAAGAGGCAAATAAATGCATCTTTAACACTAAGATAATTTACAAAAGGACAAAGGACATCAATGTTTGTTTCATTGACTTTTGCTAACTAAAAAGTTTTTCTGAAATTATTTAAAGTTTTCTGTCATGCATAGTCTCATCTTCTGCTCTCCTATGTCAGTACTGCATATTCTATGCAAGCAATATGTCACTTTTCTTCCATAACTTCTCTTTATTGTTTGGAATTAAAATAATTCTTGAGGAAAAAAATAATTAATTTGTCATCATTTCAAAATATTCTGTAATCTACCATCATTCTAAATGTTTATGCAGACAGTTTCTGAACTGAGAGAAGAGCTTCCAGACAGAAATGTTACCATTTTACTGTATGGAAATGATTCACTGACACACCTAATGGTGGAACTATGTTTCAAGTCATTACATCTAGCCATGAGTTAAAGGAAGTGAGTATAATTTCTAGGCAAAATTTAAAATGTTTCAATGTAGAGACCCAGGGCCTGGTAGTGTTCTAGAATGTGGAAATTTGGGTGATGTGGGATGAAATGACCTCTCAGGAAGGGTGATAACTGGTCATAGCCTGGTCAGAAATTGAAAAGTTAGGATCTAAAATTTAGAATAAAATTTGAATCTGCTTATAAAAAAACCCTTCTCAAAATAAGAAGAAGCTCTATGTTAGAATCTCCAGTTCTTAAGGAGAAGAGGTGATCTGAAGTGGAGGACAACCAAAGACTGAAAAAGGATGTGGGAAGCCAGACAGGAATTCTGAAAGTAGAATTGCTACAAGGAAAAAAAATGTTACCTTCCTCTGCTTGTTTTTGTTGTTGAATGCATTGATTCTTGTGTTCAACCTCCTCAGCAATGTTCCAACTGCTGAATATGTCTGCAATTCCTTTCCTTTTTGCTTCATCTTTTACTGGTTCCAAACTAGTTGATGCTTTGGAGTCAGTAGCTGATAGGATTCAACTGCATCCTAGGCTGAATGTTGCACTGTGTTGAAACCATTTGTTTTCTTCTTGTGACATGTAGTCTGGTACTAATGGGCATGTATTTCAAAACTGAGTGCCTTCACTAAATGAATGGAACTGGCATTTGGTCAGTTCCAGAGAGTTTGCTACCTAGCACCAACTCAATAGTGTCTTCTCAGGGTCAGGGAATTAGGAGTGGAACCGAGGAAAGGACTCAGTAATGTCATTTAATACAAAGGAGGATGAAGACAAAAGAGTGACTGAAATAGGACTGCTATTTTAACAAAAGAGTAGTTTTGGAAGCTACTCTGTGTTCTGCTGCCACTTGGTACACTGAGATAAATTAATCTTGATGTAGGCCAGTATTGGTGTACCTTTAGAAAGGAACAGAATAAAATGTGTAGTACACAGGGATTGCATAGAGGGCAGCACAGATGAATAGGCAAGAGTCTAATAAGGACATAAAAGGATGATGGTAAAGTGTGCTTTAATTTTTATATTTCTGGCCATAGGTATATCAGTATGGAATTAACACATTTACACTGCAAAATTTTTTATTATTCCTCCTGAAAAAACAGTTACAATGTCTCTCTTTATTGTTCATACTCTGTTGTAGATGTATTGTTAGCAAGACAGTTGCAAGACCCCTTGCCCTTCTTCCCTTGAAGTATATGGTACCAAAACCCCTTTAAAAATCAAGATTTATTGTACCCATTTAAAGCTTCCACCTGGGGGAATTTTCTATCAGACATCTCAAAGAAGTGCGATTTGTTCTGCCTAGTTTAGCCTTTTTTCTACTTTGTGGATAGAATGAAAGACATTTCTTTTAAAAGCAATTTTCTCAAATCCTCTACAAAAGTGAAAATCAGTGGGTTTAATGATTCCCTTGGCAACTGGCTCCTTAGGCAACAATGCAGCAATTATAAATAATACTAATAAGTTCATCTGATGGCTTCTAATAACAAGTTAATTTGGAATTTCTCTTTTCTTTTTGTAACATGGGGCACTGGTTGTTGAGAAAGAGGCAGAAATATTTGTATGAGTATGCATGTGAGAGAGAGAAGCAGAATTGATTTGCATACTGAACTACAATATGTAACTGGCAAGAAAGGATCAGGAATTCCTTTTAAGAGGTTTACTTACAGGGATGTTATGACCATCCTCTCCAAAACAGAATAAAAGCAAGATCCAGATCTAATTAAAATTGTTTAGTATTCAGCAAAGAACCCATTTGAGAAACATAATTGTTCTACTGTTATATAAAATGGAAGAGTGTCATAATCAATCTTTTTAAGATACTTGGGTATGTCCGTTTCTGTGTCACCCAGCATGGTATATTTTAAAAGGCCTTGATCATTCATTAAGGGAGTAGTCAAAGATTCCTGCCTGCTGTACCCAAAAATCTGACACATGATTAACTGCTAGTACTTGGAGGAAAAAAAAAAAAAAAGTAAGAAGGATCCAGAGGAGGAAAGCTTGAAATTCATAGTTCATATTCTTGAACCTGCAGAAGTATCATGTTCGCTGTTAAGGAAAGAAGAGGTGTAGATGTGCACAACAGAACTTGTACAGAATATTGTACAAAAGGCCTGGTACTATGTTACAACTGTGAATTCAAGAGCTATTAGCTGAAGTAGAAGTAACCTGCTTTCAATCTTGAAATATAGATCAATAGGTTGGGTGTTTTTTTCCCAAATTACAGAAGTTGAAATACACAGAAATCTCATTTCAAATAACATTTCAGTAATTACGGCTCTTACCATAAATATATTTATGCAGAACAAATATAATTTGTATTTCACAAACAGTTCTTCCATTATTAGATATGGATGCATATTATGTAAACAAATGCTGATAATAAAATGTTTGCCCACATATCTTCTTGAAACTGTGTATACATAATAATTTCTGTATAAATACTGCTGTTTATGTTGGTAAGGACAATTTTCTGTCATAAAAATAAATGTGATTTTATTTGATGCAAGGTCATATGAAGAGGTTTCATTTTATTTCTGGAAGTTTCATGGACTCAAGCAGTAGCTGATTGACTGAATGTGATATATCAGTAATGGCTGTTCATCTAAATGACCTTCACTGTTGTTTTCCAGCCTAGTATTTTTTCTCATCTTTAACATCAATCAGCAATGATTTTATATGTTTTCTAGTTAATTGCCCAAAGTTATTTAGGACTTTCTAGCTCTCTGGGATGCAACTAGATAATTATTTCTAATTAACTGTTAATTTGTTACTACAGTAAAGATTAAGTGTATTGTTCTCTTTGTTTTTTAAATGGTTTATTTTGTAATTCACAATATCAGGAAGTACCAAATCAGGTACTTGACAGAAGATAAAGAAAACCTGAAACAGCGTAAGTTAATTTTCATAAAGAACTGTTGAATAGCACCCCCGAAAGCATATAGAATTGTGTTATATGCAGGTGACTTACAAGTGTAATCACTCATGTAAAACCTGCCTGATGCCCTAGATTTCTGTTAACTTAATACACAGATGGTGTTTTGTAAAGTCTTAAATATTCCAAACCTCTTTTGAGTAGAGATGTTAATTAAAAAGAAAAATAAATCTTGTACTGTAATTTCCAGGCATTGCAGTGTTAATCAGACATTGGAAAGTAAACATAAAACTCTCATGACTATAGGAATAGCAGACCTCTATGAAGACAATATTTTCTGTGCACTGAATGAGAAGCAGTCAGGGTCTGTGAGGTTAAATGAGTAACGTGCCACAGCTTTTCGATTCTGCTTCACGGGAGTACTTCTCAGAGTAATATTCCACAACCACTGGAGATGTTGAAGTTCATAAGAGCAACATCTCTATATGTCAACCCACTGTCTCAAACATGAATCATAGTGATGATTGCCTTCATCTTGTGCAACAGATGCAGATGGATAGGTTTAATGTAATTTTCTAAGAACTAGTTTAAATGGGATTACCCAGAATAGTTAAGGAGTGTTAGAAATATAAAACCTATGCTTATGTCAAAGAACAAAACAACACAGATAAATGATTGTTTAGGCTGAAATGGTACAGGAAAGCTCAGATTCAGAAGTTTCTGGTATAAATGAGAACTGGTTTAGCAATGATCTTTATTGTGTCTTACTTGAAAAAGCAAAGCATTTAAAAATCAAAAGCATTTATTCATCCGTGTTGCTGAATTCTCCTTTGTATTGCTGTTGTATATAGTGAAAATCAGTGATGATGGCATTTGTTTCCATACTTGGATTTCAAGTACTGGATGGGAATATTTGTTCACTGAATACCCATCCTCATCTTTTTGTTACTGAAAGTAATGGGGAGGGAAGAGAAGTAATTTTGTTGGTCTTGGTGTTGGTGATAGGCACTGCAGTTTCCCTGGGGAAATGACTAACTAGGTTCTGTGAGGGCTTTAATGGTTCTTTTAGTGCTAGGCAAAGGAAGATTTGGGGCTTTCAAAAGTGTATGAGATAAGAAACTGAAAAGTATTGTGTTCAGAGCTTTATTTTATTTTTCAAAACTGATTTATTACTATGTATTTTTGCAAGTCATTGTTATCAGGAAAACATCTCAAACCTCTCCATCTTCTCTGTCTCCATAGGCAAATGCTAGTTATAAGCAGTACTTACTGGTAGGTTTGCAGAGGCTTTTGCTGTAGTGTATGACTGTGAAAAAGGTCAGGTTTTAGTAAGAATGCCTAAGCAACAAAGAATATGAAAGGTTCAGAGAAGAGATGGGTTCTTTACTTAAGGAAGGAAAAAAGGATATATGCAGGAGTTGGAGGATTTATGAACTATGAGTTAGGAAAAAAGTGTCAGTTAAGCTTAGAAAAGTAAACATAGCATGGAAAATATGGAGATTCAGGGACAAATGTGCTTTTGATAAGTTTTTTGGAAAGCAATGTCTGTGTCAAGATGCATTCCCACACACATATCTGAGTTATGTGTGTGGGAAAGAGACAAAGGAAATTACTGAAGAATCAGAGAGAGAGAGGTTTCAGATGGAGGCCGTGATCTGGCAGGATTTTGCTGCTGAGCAAGAAAACCAGTATTTGGTAGTTTGTTAGTGTCTGTGCAAAGAAAAAAAGAATTCGTACTTTCACATAAATGAATAAAATTACAGAGACGATAACTGGCTTAATTACCGATTTCTCTTTCAAGCTAAAATCATTCCCAGTGTGATTACATCTAACCAGATTTAAAAAACCCCACCAAATATATATGCTGTTCCATGAAAAGTTAATTTCAGTCTAATTTAAAGGGATAGATACCATTGTGAAATATCTGTAACATGACAAGTTTGTCATCTATATGAGAAAGCAATTATGTATTCCACCTATAGATGGTGACAGTAGCTACCTGCTAGGCACAGACTGCTGTTTAAGCCCAGATTTAAAAAGCAAAGAAAATGTATTTGGTAACTATTGCTATGCCACTATTAGTTCATAGTACTACTGCAGATAGATGTAGCTAATATGGGCAGAACTGAATTTCTCATGAATATATTGTGTCTGAACAGTGTATGAAAAATCCCATGACAGGGTTACTCACATACCTTTAGCAAGAGTTGCTTTATTCAAAGGGATTCATCTGCTTCTGACACAGATTACAATCTCAAAACATGAGGAAATCCTGATGAACATTCCTAGACATGCACTGTGTTTTGTCTTGTAAGACAAATTGTTAAGGCAGTTATAAAGTCTTATATGTACATAATAGCCCATGTATAAAGGCTACTAACATGAGCTGTGGTGTGTCAGTAAAACACGTGGATTAAATTTGACCGCTTCAGTGGTTCTAAGCCTGGAACAGTGCTCTCAATAGGACTATCTGAGCAGACTTGAGCACCTTTACAAATTGCATCATCCTGTTAGCCCCAGAAGGCATGTCCTTAAAATTCGTGTAGAAAAAGTGCTTCCCAGTTTGATAATCTAAAGGCTTTGTGTTAGTTTTGTTTTTCTTTTTAAACATATTTTGCCATGATTAGTACAACTGAACATTACTGTTTTTCAGATGACTCCCTTATTGAATTGGGGACCATGTTAGTTCTCCCCATGACCCGTCAGAGATAAAAAATTTGTTTACTGTAAATTGCTCACCACTCACTCCTATGCACCATCTGCCACACTTACCCACAAAGAGCTGCATTTCTAATAATAGCTCTTTTAAGAAAAATAATACAAGATGTTTTCTTTACATGCATGGTATATAAATGCAATTTTAATCTTCCTGCTTACTTTGCCTTTACATATTAAGCTTTAGTGTCAATAAATAAATACTTTTACATTTTTAACTTTCTGTGAAAGAGTCAAAGTTTTGCATCATCAAAGAAAGTAATGAGGAGCATACTAATTTGCCCATAAATTTGCCTCAGCTGAACCTATCTGTATGTTTACACTTCATTAGCAAATTAATGCCTTTTAACCAGTAATAGTCTTTTCTCATTCAGTATCTGTGAGGTCCTACTTTAGGAACATGGAAATAGGATATAGAGAGGTAAGTACGAGATACAGTAGAGCAAATGATTACCTCCAACTTGGGTGAGTAATGTGTGGGTACCTGGCCCCAAAACAGAATCCAGACCTATCTGGATGCCTGGGATGTGTAAGGAATAGGAGTTGGAATGGGAGTTTCCATTCTATAATTAACAAGCAAGAGATATTGCAAGCAGAGGAGAGGGAGTATTTGGACTTCTGCTGAATTGAAACCCATCTCTCACTATTCTGAAAGTGCCTGGACACTAGAGAATATTTAAATACTAGGAAATTACATATTTCAATTTAATGCAATTCCTAGTCAGAGTTAGTAGGTGTTAAGGGAACCGAAGAGCCCTGAATTTCTTGCAATTCAGACAAAGGAGAAAGAATGATTCACATTTATTTATTAACTTCCCTGGCCCCCCCCCCCCCAACCCCCCCCCCCAATATTTACTGTAGGTTAGTTCAGGAACAGCATAAGTAACTGGACTAAAGTAGCTGGGCATTCCCGCTCCAAATTAAACTCCTGTTTCTTAATGTTTTAAAATCTGGAACACTTTCTGACTTCTTTAAATTATATGTCTTCTTGCCAGGAAGTTCTATAGGTTCATAAATATCCAAGAAACATTTGATTTTTATAAACATCTTCTAATAATCTCTGATTTTTTTCAGATTTAATTCTGAAATTGATTTTTCAAAATTTCAGAAAACTAAGGCAATTTAATAGAATCACAGAACCATGGATTCGTTTAGGTTAGGAAAAACCTTAACACCAACACCCCTAGGTCCTTTTCCAGCCACTCTTCCCCAAGCATGTAACATTACATGGGTTTGTTGTGGCACAAGTGCAGGACCCAGCACTTTGCCTTGTTGAACCTCATACCATTGGCCTCATACCATCGATTCAGCCTGTCCAGATTCCTCTGTAGAGCCTTCATACCCTCAAGCAGATGAACGTGGTGTCATCTGCAAATGCTGAGGGTGCACTTGATCCTCTCATCCAGATAATTGATGAAAATATTAAACAGAACTGGCCCTAATACTGAGCCCTGAGGAACACCACTTGTGATTGACTGCCAGCTGGATTTGCCATGGATACGTGTGCTTACACAGATTATTTTAATGCTTCCTTCCTTGCAGAATTGTTTTCATATTTCAAGTAATCAGTATGTGTTAAATAAAATACTATTATTATTACAAGTTATGATGTCTATGTACATGTTTCCTTTCTTTCAGAGCAACATGTTACAACAGGTGTAAAGACCCCAAAAGTTGTCACATCCAAATGAAAAGCAACTCAATGCCTACCACACTGCCTGTTTTCAAAAGGCTTTGTAAGCACAAATGCAGGTAAACAAAATATGCTTCCCAGTTTTTTTGTTATCTTGTAAGGTTTTTACTATATATTTTTTCAAAGCATCTGTGGCAATGCTCTCTGGGCTCGTTACACACTTGGGGTTTCAATGTTCCTGTCATCATCTCATGATGATTGAGGGCTGGTACCTGACTGAGAAACTTGTATCTTAAATATCTTGCTTACAAAATATCCACTATGTTCTGTTTCAAAAAAATGATTGTATTGTTTGTAAGAGTCCCTCAGAAGTTGTCAGACATTTCCAAACAGGCAATTTTGTCTTGTAAAGACTGGAAAGGTATATTCTTCAATAGTTTTATTCTTATAAATACAAGCAATGTTGGGAACACTGGTGAAAATTTTCAGGCACAGTCCTTTATTTCCCTTTTCAGTCTCTTATACCTAAGCTATGAGAGATCTTCATTTAAGTTATCTATTTCCATTTTTAATAAAGAATAGCAATAATATCAAATTCCCAGATGATTTACATCACTAAAAATTAATCCAGGTGTGACTACTACTGACTACTAAAGTCAAATTATTTCTTACCAGGTATTTAAATACAGATTAAGAAGTCTGATGGTTTTAGCTCAGTATTTGCTTTCATACCTCATTATTAAGAAACCCATCTTCCATAACAGAATTCTCATCTTTTAAAGCTAAGATTATTAAAAATTAATACAGTGATTTTTTTTTTGTTGTTGTTGTTTTGTTTTGTTTGGGTTTTTTTTTAAATGCTATGACTGTTAATCTATGTTATTTCCTGATTCTGTTGGTGGGTTTGTTATTTGTAGATAGCATGGGTCATATGCAATGGCTTAGCCTTTTATTTTACATTTTAGTAGGGTAAAGTACTTATCTATTAGTACTTATCTATTGATAAGTAACAAACTATAAGAGAGATTTTTAAGACATTTGTCATTGCAAGACTGTGGTCTTAGTTTGAATACACATGAAAGACAAAAAGCAACCTATTTAATAAGTCAGCAAAGTTTTACATGGAATTACATGTTCATATATGCTGAACAGTGTTTCAATAGCAAAATCCAAAGCAATTCAATAACAGAAGGATTCATGTATACACAATCCTAATTATTTCTGTAACTCTCATATTACATCCCTATGACAGTTTTCAAGAAAAAAATCCAGGGATGTGTTCCTTCAGAAGATTGACAGTAACATCACTTCCTTGAGCGACAGAAAGTTCTGAAGTACCAGGCTTATGCTATGGTCTGACATTAGTTGAAATAGCAGGAAACCTGACAAGTAATTGGCAGATCAATTGGTACAGATTCTTCAGAGGAAAGAGAAAGATCATAACTTGCCCTCCCTAAACGTGTCATCATGATTCACACCAGAAAAACAGTTGAAACCATGAATCAGGATGCAGACAGCATAACTTTTCCAATTTGTTTTCCTACTACTAACTTAGTGTTGTGGCTATGATATGATCTACCATGATTACCCTAATTCGATCCTTTCCACCTTCAATGCCAAAAATCAGTGACATGGGTTGACCACAACTACATAAACAAAGATATTTTTTGGATTTGAATTCTGTCATTGCTTTGCTTTTGTTGACTGTCCGCCTGCTCTTCTGTTAATGAGGAGCTTCCATCCTCCCTTCTCTACACCACTCATTATCGTCTCAGCTGCCCCTGTTGCTGTGGTGGCTCAGGGTTTCCTGGGAGTGATGGGATTTGTCACAGCTCTCTGATCATGGCAGGGGGAGTGGTTGGTTTATGCTTGCTGGAGTGCACTTGTTCTTAATCATCATGCCAGGTGTCTAAGCTGTTTCTTTGCAATTGGGAAAGAAACACTATGCAGTGTTCAAATTCCTTCCTGGTTGGCTTCAAACTCCCTGTCTATATGAAACACTGCAAGTTTGCAGGTTTCAGACTTATCCTTACTACAGCCACCATCAGGCAGACTTAAACATAAAGTAAAAATTAGGTTTTTAGGTCTACTTGCCCCCCTGTCTATTTTCCCTCTTCCTACCAGCCTGGATTCTTGTTTCTTGTCCAAGGAAAAAGGCAACATTGATGAATTGCATTTCACATCTACATTGTCTTTTCAAGACATGAATGTGCTTGGTGGATCAGCCGTGGAGACAGATCAACTGGATATTTATAGTTGACTTCCCAGCTCTGTCAAACAGCTAGTCAGACAGGCAGCCAACTCTTTCTGCCACAGTTCGAATTTTTACCCTTTTTGTAGGTCTGCTTACACCCTTATCTCATTTTAAATATGGTATAGAACATCAGTTATAAATATGTTTTGTGACCATTTTGATTTCTTTTTTTTAATAGCTTCTTATAGAAAGATGTGATGCTTCACTAATACAGATGGCAACGTTAGCAGCAAATTGTTCTTTCACAGCAACAAAACATGAGCTATGTCTTTGGCATCCTGGTGTCCAGTATGCTAGAACCCCTTCTCTTTCGTTATCTGTTAAAGGCAAACAAGGTTTTCTGTTGCATTTAGGTGAGATTTTCCATGTTTCTAGTTTGAGCTTTTTCTGTAGTTCTTTGTACAATGCAGTGCACATCCCTCCACGCAGTGCTCTAGAACAGGGCTTCTGTATTTAGAAAAATAAATGTTATACAGCTTTGAATATTACAAACACTGGATGAATAGTAATTTTAAAAAAAAAAACAAACAATGCTCTCTCATCAGATACCTGGCTATGAATTTGGATCTAATTCAAGTAATAGTTTTGCCTGAATGTTAAATGAGGTTTATATTTTTGCTTTTAGTATTATTTCAGATTTTTGCAGCTCAAAATAAATGCATATCTGTAAAATTTTAAGTGTATACAAAATAAATATATTACAATATAGATATGCATTATATATTTTCATTTTGAATATGAATGTATATGTATACATCTGTATATATGTCCCTCCTCCTTCCAATCTTGATTGTAACATCTGGATTGCTTTGTACCTTCTTCCTGCCATCCCACTGTATATTAGGTAGATATATACAGCATTGACAAACTACAGGGATATTTTCTCAAGAAAATATCTGAGAGATCACTGCTGTTCCTTTAATTACACTTTAACAACAATTTTAAAGCTGGTTATGTATAGTCATCACCACTGTGCTTACAGCAGAATGTTCTGATTTGCTCATCTTCTTCTAAAACAAGAAGCTGGTTTTCATTAAAATATTTGAAGTGCTCAAATATGAAAATTGAAACAAATAGCTTTAAAATACATGGGGATAGGCAGAAATATTGACTATGTTTCTTTAATTTTACCGGGTTCACAAAAGGAAAATTAATTTTTATATAAACCAAATTATAGTATACTAATGTTTGCAAAGGAAAGCTGCATTTTATTATGCTACTCATTATTATTCACAAAGAACCTTTGAACAAAATCTGGCCAATGTATGAGCCAAAATACTGACTTTAAAGAGGTCCTTTGGCTGTAATTCTTACTGCCCTATGTAAATCAGCAGGGAATATTACAAGAGTGTTAAACTTTGTGTTTGAAAGTTAAATCTGATAAAAATATACTTACCAAAACATATATTGTAAAATGAAATGAAGCATTTCTTTGATATTTTATGTTCTTTCTCCTCTGAGGTATAAAGAATTGCATGCTACTCATTCTGTCCTGTATTTTCAGTTGTTATATCTTACTAATTTCATTTTTAGTTTGGGGAAAAAATTAAGAAAAATATTAGGTCCAATCTAATTTCATTTTAATTTGACTCAATATAATGATTGTCAAAGGATGGCAATTAAACTTGCTTAAAAAAAAAACAAAAGCAACATGAAAAGGGGAAAATGGCCTTATGAAAATATCTCTGAGACAGTAGGAAAGCTGTAATCTTTTTTTTACTTTATGGATAATCTTCTGTCTCCCAGAGCAAGACAGTTAGTCTTTAGACCCCAGTCTTCAAACCTTTAAGTAAAGATAATATGCTGCTGTATTTAGGGAATTGTGAAGTAAGTGCCTGCATGCTCTTGGAGCATGTTGTAATTGAACAATGTTCTCTTTTGCTGTTGATAGATGATAATTACACCATCTGAGAGAGACTGATGGCCTAGGTACTAAGTTTCAATTGTATTATTTATAACAATTTGTTTTTACAATGTGCTTATAAAAAAGGCAGTTCTGATATCCAGACTTCTTTTGTTTCAAGATTGCAAAAACCACTCTTACCCTAGACATAAATTTTATTTTTACCCCCGAACCTCCCACTAAGCATCCAGTGAATGTAAGGCAAAGGGTTTTTCTTCTCCTGAGACTATGTGCTGGTCCTCTCAAGAACTCAGTACCTCACAACTGGCACCTCTGGAAAACACAGATTGTACCAGCTAAATCAGCATCAGGGAGGTGCAGCCTTACAGCTGTCATGATTGGAGGTTCAGCACGCTTTTGTAGTCAAACCTTGCTTCAAGCCAGTTCTTGCAGGAATTGAGAAAAGAGTTGTCTTCCTCATTATACTTTTTTCTATACCTGCTTCTCACAGCAGGAGCTTTTAAATTGCCAGAGTTAAGCAGTTTAATAATTACTTTTGGAAAGTGAAAGTGCACATGGTTAGGCAATTTCATTTTCATTTTGAAAATAAGTTTTCCCTCTTGTTTCTGAAAAAGAGAGTGGAAATTATGGTTGCTTATAGCTGAAATTAGTTTGTATAACTGGTTAGGTATTTGATTGTTTGAGCATCTGTCTTTAGCAGCTGAGATATTTCAGTTGCCTTAAGCAGAAATCAGTGAGCAGATAGTGGGAAAGAGCCAGAAGTTGCTCTCAGGCTACTTCGCGCACTAACGAGTCTAGTTGCAGAGGACAGGAGTTATTAGATTCAGATGGTGGATGTTATGCAAAAATCAGATAGATCCACTTAAAATACCCATTTTTTGCAACTAGAAATAATTCCAGCTGCAAGTCATTTGGTGTGAAATTATTTTCCTGCCCTTAAATATAAAACCACGATAGTAAAGATAATTCCTAATAAAGGAAACTGGTTGGAACTTCGATAAAAGTCCCATTTCCCTGCCTTGCAGTAGTCCTCCTTGTGCCTTGCTGTAGTCCCCTGAGCCCAGGATCCTAACAGACATGTATGATTCAACAAAAGTAATCAAAATTTGGCCAGCAGAGAAAAAAAGTCATTTCCCCCTATTTTAAAATATTTTAATATCAGTCTCATCATACTGTTTTTCTTTTTAAAAACCAGCATGATTTTGTGTTATATTGTCCCTTCCCATCCTTCCAGTGCAGGTCACACATCTTTTCTTGTTCTCGTGTCCCACACCTGAAAAACTAAATAGGACTGGGAAGCTGAGAAGTGGTTGGGCAGCCTCTCCTCATAAACTAAACTCAGAATTCTGTTGCTAATCCAGTTTCTGACAGTTACTCTTGTTTGCCCCTGGCTGGGATTAGAGGTTAGCTATATGGATCAGGAATGTGGCATGGGAGGTAAGGAAACATGTAAACTAGTCCTGTATTAGATCAAACAGGAGAATACTTTGCTCTGTCAAAGGAGCGAAGTAAGAACCTAGCATACTGCTGTTGCCATTCCTCATAAAGAATAAAAACAAAAGCTAAAGTAGATGATGGCCATAAAACCCTGATCATCCTTGGGTAATGGGCGAGAATGGATCCCAAAGGAACAGTTGGCCTTTTACAGGACTACTAATTTTATCAGTAGAAAAAGGGAAGTTTAAAAAGTTTGTCGTACAGCTATTCGAAAGATTTTTCTTTCAGAATAAGTGAAGGACAGCACCCCCATGACTGGAAGGATGCGCCGTCTGCCAGCCCAGCATCTGCCTTCTGGCAGAATCCCCAGGACCTTAACCTTCAGAAGCCAAAATATCTGAGAGAGAGATAACATTTTTCACTTAGTAAGACAGCAAATGTGTTTGAATGACAACTGGAGTTTCATTTTACAGTTCACATAACATAGCTACTCAGTACAACAGAAAAGGACAGAGTTCCTCAAAAAAACCCACAAATGATGCATGAACAATAAGTAAAATATGCCATGTCCATTCTGTCCAAATCTGGGAATGTACTATGCTTTGTTACACAGTGTGGCACATTTCTTTCATGTCCTTTGGAAAAATTGCTAAAATGTGTTAAAATTCAGAAGCAGAAAAATTAGTGTCCTCAAATCCTTATCTTTTAAAAGCATCACAAAAATAAATGGCTCAGCTGAGACACACTTGCAGCCATGAGAACTTTCTGTTTGTGAATATATGGTCCAAAGCATAAGTAATTCTGGTATTTATTTTCTTCCTGATACAGTATCAAAAGTAATATATTTTTCCATGTGGTATGATAATAATCTGTGAGTAGTGGAGATTTTATTTATTTTTTTTTTTTTTTAAGAGAAAATAAACTTGATCACAGTTATGGTTAAATTATGGATACTAATATGCATTCAGCCTATTTAGTGCAACAAAGGAAAGAAACCATTAACCGGAGAGGTATGTGTTAAACAGAAAGAAACTGTTTTACTGTCCTGGGAAGCAGATTGGAATTGATTGGAAAATAGGTATTAGGCAGGTGGGAAGTGTATCATTACCTAAAATACAATTTCGTGTCAAACATACACAACTATCCTACAATACTCTGGCTAGCTCATAGATTGTCCTGAAATGAGTGTCTACCTACCAGTCCAATATATCTCCCAAGTATCAAAGTTCTCTTTCACTCATGTCTTTTGCAAATGCTTGCAGCCTGTAACAAATGATAGTGTAGTGAAATAAACTGCTAATGACTGCAAAATCATGATAGCCCATAATATAAAGTTCTTTGTAATGGAGCATTTTTTTTTTCCAATAGAAGTCAGGGTTATGAAGAGCAGAAACACTCACCAACCATAAAATCCCTAAGAGCAGTAGATTACATTTGAAGATAAATCATTCTAGCACAAAGGGACATCAAAATAGTGCTGCCAGAACATGGAACTTCTTTATCATATATTTAGAAAACTACATTTATAAGGAGTAATTGAAGAGAAAAAAAAAAAAAATCTTTGGGACCCTATTGTTTTGCACCTAAACTGTGCACCTTTAAACTGAGTCAAGGAACAGGGAGAGAGACTACATGAAGCACTGTTATATCCTTACCACTGTTGTTTTAAAAATCCTGCAATTATATATATAAAAAAAAATAATAAAAAGAAAAATATCAACTTCTGACTGAATTGTATCCAAAGTCCCCATTGGTAATTGTAATTTTTTTTTTTTTTCTACTGCTTGTCTTTGGTAGACTCACGTGGCCTAATCACCTACAAAGCTGAGGACTAACATGAATCCTACGAATCCTAGACTGATACATTTTTGGCGTTTATGGGAGTCTTGACTCCAAAATGTTTAAAATGTTCAGCATACAGCAAAAAAACAATATCATACATAAGATTATTTATCTGTCCATTTATAAGGCTGCTCTGGCACAGTTAAACGCCATCTTTAGACTGGAAGATGCAAATCGCAGTTGTTTGCATGACTGGTTTTTTAAAAAGATTGTATGTGACATATTTTCTGCTGGAGTATCAATCTTGCCACAAATGCCTTTGATGGGATTGTCTCTGAGGCTCTGAAACTTAGCCTTAGAAAGACAAAAAGCTAGTTAAACAGCTAGAGCCATCCAGATGGCTGCTTCTTTATTGATGACCCACCTCTTGTAGCACAATTCCTCTGCTATTTTGGGGAAAAAAATCAGAAATCCCTGTTTGTTTCCTGTATCATTCTCCCTTAATAGTTCTTTTTTTATTATTCTGGAAATTAATATCAAAGAGAGAGTCTGAAAGACATCTATAACAGAAGGTTTGTCTTCACAGATGCAGGGGAAGAAGGGAGGGGAGTGCAAGCACCATGCTCAAATAATGATAAATGCTGTGATTTCCAAATGCACTGAAGTGAAGGAAGAGCCACTGTGTCATCTACACGTTTTTCAACTGGTTTGATGTTAATTGACATCTGTGATTGCTAACTCTTTTCTAAATTGCTTTCAAAATGGAACAAATCTCCTAGTTCTCCAAGCTCTGCTAGTATTTAAATATTTGCTTGATGTTTTTGCTGTTCGATTGGCCTCCCAGCATCTTTCTAATTCTCTGTTGAATGGGGCCTGTCTTCCACAGAACATGATAGTGGTGAAAACCAGAGTTCAGCCCAGCAGTTCATTAGCCAGAAATGTGAATGGGAGCAGTCGGACATTTTTTCTCACTGTGGCCCCTTCAACAGGATCAGCCAAAGTGTTCGTGTTAGACACAAACTTCTTCACTCAATGAGGGAGATTTAATCAGACTTTTAATCCAATGAGAGACGTCCTCCAAAACACAATTGTTTGTTTGTTTGTTTTCTCAATTATATTGCAAGTATTATGGAGTGGGTTTTGGTTTAATTTGGTTTTTTTTCAGCAGTAATGTGGACAGTTCTGTTCCTTATTTTTCCAGGGCGACTCAGCTGAACTTCTCCTGCACTTCTGCTTTGGTGTTGGAGAGGTTATGATTGTTTCAGTACAGACCAGTAACGTTCTGACCTGAACTACCGGATTTATGGAAGTATGGAAAGCATGCAGCTAAAGGCATCTATAAAACTGGTTTGTTGGGGGTTTTGTTTTGTTTTGTTTTGGGTTTTTTTTTCTGGAATTTTCAGAAAAAGCTCTGATGTCTGAGAGGTTTAAAAACCTTTTCCTTTAGGAATATAAGCGTGTAGAAATACTCATATTTTTGTGTGATACTAATGTAAAACTGGTAACATAGTAAAATGACAAAAACATCTTTCTCTATGAATTGAAGGAAAATAAAGTTTTTCCTACTCATGCTTAGCTTTTTCAGTCCTCTTGAAATAACAACCAAATTATTCTACCTAAGTTTTTGTTTATATATTCATATCCCTAATCATGGATTTGAGTGTTCCATAGTATATCTGTGAATCATTAATAAAAACAGATCAATTTCCTACAAGTGAATATGTCTTCAAGAAGTTTCATGGTGAAATGTATTTCATAGTTTTTAATTTATCCTGTCCTAATAGTTATTGTGTGTTTCATGTGACCACATTCTACTTTGGCAGCTTGGAGCTAGATACTAATTCCCCCAACATTTGGGAACTGCTTTGTACCAACTGCCTGGGTGCATTTGCATTCATTACCTTTTTGAAATGGAATAATAATAATGGAAGAGCAAAAAGGATGGGAAAAGAACAGGTAGATGTCATTTCTTTCTCAAAGCCAAGTATATACTGCTCTCTTGTGGAACTTGTATGGTAATTACTAGCACTGGATAAATGTGTTCTTGCCTTTCTCTGCTTTATTTTGTTCCATTGAGTATCACTAAGACAGATTTAGTGCATATGATATAACAGTTTATTTCAAAGTCTGTGATATAAGCACCAATCTTTCCTATTAATGTACTTCATTGTTTTTTTCTTTGTGTTCAGCATCCATTGTTGACATAGCTGTGTGCTGCTTTTGGAATTAGATTTGTGCTGTTTTGCAAAAAAACATGCAATTTATTAGTATTGGAAAACTGCCTTTTCTTCTCTTTATATGACACTGAAATACATCTGTAGTTTGCTCTGATTCACTTTTTTAATTAGCCTCAGAAAGAATATTAGTGGTTTTATAAAAAAGAATAAAGCTTTGGTATTTGCTTGATGTTTGTGTACAGGGGCTGTGTTGTCCAAATGAGGGACTCTAAAACCTTTTCTCATGTATTATGAAACTGAGTGCTGAATGAAATTTTTAGAATAACATTACATAATATATTACTGTCCAGTCAAAGAATGGAGGTGGTCTGGTAACAGGGACAACCTCACTGAGCCCCACAGAAGCAAAGAGCTCCAAAAGCAGGAGAACTTTAGATGCCTAGTTTTCTGAGGACTCTTCTGGGTGACATTCTCTGCTTTCCTAAGAATATGTGTGTCTGAGTTTATGTGGCAGTTGCTCTGACATTAGGAGCACCTCTGTACCTTGCCATCCATTTTCATTTTAAGACAGAAGTATATTTGAGGCTGTTATCCTTCCATCAGATGAATCATCCTTCTATGATTCTATGATCCTATGATTCTATAAAGATGTGGTCAGAAATGTTATTTATGATTGAGAGATAGAAAGGCAGAGTGATTTTATTACCTTATTTACCTGGGAAACATAAGTCAGCTCTATTTGTGCCTGTACATGCCCTATGCTTTACATATTTTACAGCATACTTTATCCAGCAGGATACAAAAGTAATACACAGGCTACAGACTAAGCTTCCCCCTTCTGGCTCACCCTGAGAATTTCTACTGCAAAGTCTGTTTCTGGAAAGGCTACTTGAGTTCACCAATATAACATACACACAGCAAAATGCTTGACCAGAGAGAAACACTTCATTCCCATGATACAAATATTTGCTGCCACTTCTGCTGAGAAGACAGTTCTCCTTAGTGTGAATACTTATCCCTGTGAGCACCAATGATTTTGAGGATAAGCTGTGTAAGAGTACCACCATTATTAAAACCCCACAGACAATTTTAAGAAGGCTGAATTTATTCTTGCCAAGTAAGGCCTGTTCATTAAGTTGGAGTAGGAATTAGACATTTGGTCCACTCTAACCCTTGAAGCACTACAGTCTACTTTTAAAGAGGTGTAAGTAAGGTCCTAGAGGTACCTTTATTGCAAACTGTGCTTCCATGAGGAATTACTGCAGGCTAATGTGTTATAAATGCAGCCTCTATCTCCCTGCATACCAGCTTCTCTGTGTAGCCAAGCCTTGTATGCTCTTGCTTGTAGACAAGATATCCTTGGGTGAAAAGAGTGACTCTAAAGAATCAAGTCATAATCAGCATGCTTTTGTGAATCCTGTGAAATAGAGTGAGAGTTACAAAGGAATAGCAAGTAGATTTTGAGTGTGTAGTATTTCAGGAGAGATTGGTTCAGGGCGTTTTTACGATACTCTATTATGTCTCCTCTTTAGAGAAAGGCTAAGCCAGTGCCAAAGGAATAGTTTCCCAAAGTGCTATTTGTTCACAGGATGGATAGGAGCTGACAAGCTGACCATCAGAACGGCTTCTTTGTCCTTGGAGCTCTAGGAGGTTTTACAGTGTAGAGAAGTACATGTTTTTACCAAAATGACTGTTCATTCCTTTTTAGATGGCTTTTCAGCCCTTTCCAGCATATTTTCAAGGGCTTTTAAAGGAAATAAAAAGAAGCAGTGTATAAAGAGGGGGGCTAAAGGGGTGGGAAGGCGAGAGTAAAGTAAGACTGGGTATACATGTGACGTGGAAAGGGTCTCTCTTGCCTTGTCTAGAAATACATTTAACCAGACAAAGCTCAGATGTAGAATATCGGTATTCATGCTACATAAATAAGAATAATGGCAGAATTATGGCTATAATCAGCTTTTCTAACAGCAGGAGCGACACGGCTATATTGCATCCTCTGCACTTTCTGAAAAGCATATTTAAGGATGTAAACAACAGGATTAAAATTATGCTGAAGAGCATTACATGAGGTTTTTTTTAATGTAATATTTTATTGTCTGGGGTTTTTTTAATAAAATATTTGAAAGCTCAGCCCTTTAAGACAAGTAAAGATAGTGTGATAATTACTTAGTGTAGACAGCAAATGTTGGCATTCATAATTATAGTCTGGTTTAGTCCAGGTAGAGTAGAAATAGGTTAGGCTAGGCTAGGATAGGATGGGATTGATTTATTGCTATTAAAGAAAGATGAATTATTCTTGTTTATTACTTTTGGTTTTGATTCTGACTAGTTTGTAGAGATGCAAATTCAGGGCAGAGCAGAGGGGACTAATGACCTCCTTCAAGTTGTTACTAACGAAGCCCTGTGTGCAGTCGCCCTCCTCACTGCCAGGGTCTGTAGCTGAGTTATGGTCAGCATGTTGTCCACCAGGACCTATCTCAAGGCCTGTGAGCTATCTCAGCACCTCTGTAATCTCTCTGCAATGTTTGTAAGGATATATTTCCTTTTTGTGATGTATCTTCTTGTAATTAACATTAAATTCTTTACACCTTTTGAAATAATCAAGCAAAGTATATCACTTGTTTATCAAGAGGTGACAATTTTGTGCACAAAGGATAGGAATAGAATCATGGAATCATAGAATGGTTAGGGTTGGAATGGACCTTAAGATCATCTAGTTCCAACCCCCCTGAATAAGGAAAAGCAACTGCATATATTCTCTGTTGCCACCTTGGGGGTGGAAAAAATGCTGACTTCCATATGTGGTAGTTAGACTGTTAGCTTTTCAGGCAAGAAATACAGAAGAAAATTGCCTCATGTTGCGCAAATTGAGCTAGAGACCTCTAAACATTTAAGTCTCAGAACTTGTCCGAGTTCTGGGGATTGTTGGGGTAAACTGGAAAATTGCACTGTCCACCCTAAATTTCCGATAAAACTACATTTGCAGTTCATCCAAAGAGGGAAAAGTATCCACACGCAGGGAACAATTGAATGATTTATTTGTTTATTATTTGTACCAGTCCTAGGAGCCAAAAGATGGCTGTGACATTTGATGGAAAGACACTCATTTTATGTTTGCCCCATTATGTGTATAACAAATGGTTGTGGACAAGCTGCTTTCCTGCATATCTTGTCCTCTTGGCTGGACTTCTGCAGAGAATGAGAATGGCAAAACTTCTCTGCAGATTTTTGTTTCTGCAAGAATGCTGTTGCCTTTATAAGCAGTCTTTTTAACCAGGATACTTGCACTTTTGTCTTTGCAAGTCAGTTTTCTCAAAATGTTTAACAAACTTATTAAACTTCTGTTCCTTATTCCTTTCTTCCATTTATTTACAGAAACTGCTCACTAGTGAATATGATTGTACCTGCTCTTCATCAGTAACATTAACTCTGCTGTGCTTTGTACCATCTCTTCAGAAAATGACTTCATATTGTTTCCTTCTACCTTATGACTTTACTTCCATCTTCTTTTCAAAGCTTATTCACAGTGCTGAAGTCTTTCCTCAAAGTTATTGTATGTTCATTAGACTTTAACCACTTGTGCTAATCTGATTTCAGAGAGGATATCTATATATTCCTGATTTACATGTCAATGTCAACCCCAGGCACAACTACAGGTTGGGCAGAGAAGAGATTCAGAGCAGCCCTGCGGAGAAGGACTTGGGGGTGGTGGTTGATGAGAAGCTTGACATGAGCCTGCTTCAGTGTGCTCTTGCAGCCCAGAAAGCCAACTGTATCCTGGGCTGCATCAAAAGAAGCGTGACCAGCAGGTCAAAGGAGGTGATCCTGCCCCTCTACTCTGCTCTTGTGAGACCTCACTTGGAATATTGTGTCCAGTTCTGGTGTCCTCAACATAAAAAGGACATGGAGCTGTTGAAGCAAGTTCAGAGGAGGGCCACGAGGATTATCAGGGGACTGGAGCACCTACCTTATGAAGACAGGCTGAGAAAGTTGGGGCCGTTCAGCCTGGAGAAGAGAAGACTGCGTGGAGACCTCAGAGCAGCCTTCCAATATCTGAAGGGGGCCTACAAGGATGCTGGGGAGGGACTCTTCGTTAGGTACTGTAGTGATAGGATAAAGGGTAATGGGTTTAAACTTAAACAGGGGAAGTTTAGATTAGATGTAAGGAAGAAGTTCTTTCCAGTGAGGGTGGTGAGGCACTGGAATAGGTTGCCCAAGGAAGTTGTGAATGCTTCAACCCTGGAGGTGTTCACTGCCAGGTTGGACAGAACCTTCGGCAACATGGTTTAGTGTGTGGTGTCCCTGCCCATGGCAGGGGGGGTTGGAACTAGATGATCTTAAGGTCCTTTCCAACCCAAACTATTCTATGATTCTATGAATGTTGCTAGGGGTGCTGAATCAGCAAAAGGAGCACAAAGGGACAGGGCAGTGGCAGTGGTGACAGCTAAATCCAGATAAAACATTGCCAGAGCAGGATTTTGCCAGATATGCTGTCATGGATGGTGCAATGCTGTATTCAAAGACATGTAAATGAAAGCAGGAATAGAAAAAGGAAATGCTGGCCTCTGCTGGGACTTTCCCAGTGTAGTAATCTGTGTCTCCAAAACTCCACATTGCATTCAGTTCTGCATCTGCTACAAAGACATCATCTTGGGAGAATTTACACCATGTGCATCTCCAAAATCTAAGCGTATGTGTATTTTCGGCAGAGGTGTTGATTTGCCGTGCTCAGCTTTATACAGTGGAATTGAACGAACTGAAATCCTCGGGTTTAACTTCAGCTGGTAAGGACGATGTTGAGACGTTTGGCAAGTGTGCCACCTCGTGGAAGCCGAGCCACCGCGCCGCCGGCTTCTGCGGACGGGCACGGGATTGTGGGGAAAACGCACGTCGCTGTCTCCTCGGGACCGCGGCTGCTAACGTGGCTGTGCGTGGTTTGCCGTGAGGTCCTGATGCATCGGACTAAAACCTGACAGCATTTTAAAACTTACGATATTTGCCTAGTGTCAAATACTGTTTGATTTTGGAAAAGGGAGTGCTTTCGTTATGAAGTTGCCAGCTGTCACCTCATTACATTTCTTCTCCCTCCTTGCTCCCCTAATGATTAGTTTTCCTTTTTCCTTCTTCATCCTGCCAGGGATAGTTCCCTGGAGAGCCAGGCGAAGGCACCGTCCTGTTATTGCAAGACCTTCAGCTTCCCACTTACTTTGTCAGGGTTGCCAAAACTCTGGTATTGCAGAACTCCAGTATTGTGGTTAGGCAGGGAGGACAGGTCAGACAGGAGGGGTCCCTTGCTAGGAAAACAATTAAGATGTCCCTTTACCTAGATACCACTTGCATCCAAAATATTAATCACCCAGACCTGATGGTGGATACAGCAAAAGGATTTTTCAGATGCAGCCAAGGTGTTTCTGTAACAGAAGCCTCAATATTTTTCACGTAATGAGGCCCTCTGATAACCAAATGTGAAATATTTGCATAACCCTTGTGTGTATTTCCAGTCCCATTTTCCACTTTTTTTTCCTTCTCAAAACACATAAGCTTACACTGGCTGGAGTCTTAGGACCTTTGTCTCTTCATTTTATTGCCTACTGACAAAGATTATTCTCTCCTATTTAAGTCCAGTGCACATTTCAGCATCAGCGCTGCTAGACATTAACCAGCTTGGCAAAGTTTAGCTTAGCAGCTGTTTACTGTAATTTGTGAGGGACATTGGAGACACTTTGATTGTCTGACTGCTGCTTTTCAGTCAACCAAAAGTAGAGACGTAATTTAATTCCAGTGTCCTCTCCAGAGAAATCCTTTGAAAGTACTGTTATAAAGTGGGAGTAGCATGGACAACTGTAAGAAGCAGAGGACAAGTCAGACGTCTTAGTTGTGTAGTTTCTACCCAAATATGTGTCTTGCTCATCATTCATGTGTTCAGTACAGGAACTCTTATACCCATCTGTTACTGAGGGAGAAATTGGAAATAGCTGTTGTATTTTTGCAGGAACACTAGCATGAAGAAAGGGTAACAAATCCCTTGGTAATAGTGTTAGTAACTGTAGATTCCACATGTAAAAATAGGGAAGTACTTAGTTTTCTAAACAAGGTATCAAAGTTATTGTCCTGTAGGCCCACCATCAACTTTCCGAGGTCTAACCTTTGGCAAAAGGCAGGTTTAACCTGCCTGGACCTGTGAGAAAATTCATCCTCCCAGGACACCACAGTGACCACCTCACACCACTCCACTTGTTCCAAGGGAGGTCACTCCCTCTTCTGCACTTTAACTTAGTACCCATGAGGCTTTTGGTTGCATCCAGCTTAGCTGTCATGGATTTTCACTCTGAGTTGCACTGTGCTGAACAGTGGTAGTAAAGAGATGTTACTTTGCTTGGTGGTGATTGTGTTTTCATGTCTGAGAGAGAGATTTGATTTGTAAGGTAAGAGAAAGCTAACCACAATTGCAGGCTGAGATCTTCACTGATATCAAGCTTAAAAATGAATATGTCACTTCAGCAAATGACTAATTGCTCGTCTAATTGACTAATTAGCTACTTTTGTGGGCCCCCGGAAAAATGCAAGGCAGAGCACTGGACACCTGGCTAACTCCTGGGTACTCCTAGGTATTGAATGCTTTTTGTTATTCTGCAAGAGTGAAGACATTACAGTTAGGTCTTCAAATGGGAAGTAAAAGCCTTTGAAAACGCATTGTCATCCACATATTCAAGTGGAGGCCTTACATATTCAAACACTGTCTGTCTTGGGCTTGGGAATATACCTTGGATCACAAGTACCCTGCTCAGATAACTGGTACCCTGTTTACAGTTGCTCATATATCCATTTATCATTAATTAATGGTATTATTAGTATAGCTCTCAGAGCTAGTCCCCTGGCAATGGATGTTGGACATACACAGACTAAAACCAGCTCATATATGTAGAAATATTTTTGTTGAAACTTTGGTCTTCCTCCCTGGTCTTGTACCAAGACATTATAACACACCAGTACTTCCAGTGTTTTAAGATATATGCGTATATATATATATATGCACACACACATATATATATGCCAGCAGATCAGTTTTAAACTATAAGTAGTTTTTTCAGAAGTCCAAAGTTTCTAACAATTAGCACTTGAGAAATTCTGTAAAGTTTTTTGCTATTCATATTTTGATGTGCAAAGACTAATGTTTATACTAAAAGCTCTGCTAGAGATTCATTGCTTTCATTTGCACCTCTATTTGATTAATCTTTTTTTTTTTTTGGCCCATCACTTTTTTCCAGCTGTTATAGAACTTCACTCTTAATCTAATATCTTTGATGTCCCACTTTGATTCAAAGAAATGAAACTCGGATGGTAATGTTTGAAAAGGTGCTATTCCTGTTAAATGATGAAGTCATTCTAGTTCAGTTTGTTCACTGATAGGTCTCCTTTTGACTAATTGGTCTGATGACATATAAAAGTGTCTAGAAGACATCACAAAAGTGTCAGAAAAAACATGCCACCAATTTGATTTAGTGTTCTGGTAAACTTTTCTGAAGTTTTTCCTTTCTTCTTTTTAGAGCCGTAAACATCAGAAAGAGGCTTTATTAAATTGCGTTTACCTCAGACTACAGGGGGCTTTAATGGAAAAAAGAAAAATGTTTGAAACTGTTGAGTCTTTGTTCTTTTTCTAAGGGAAGAACATTGAAAGACCACACAGCGGGATTTTAATAACTGGGCTTATTACCTTCACAGCAGTAAAAAGGCCTGGGTACCAGGGTTTACTGAACTAGTTAAAAGGTTATTAAGAATTTCCATACATTCTGTACTTGAAAAAGCATATAGAAGTATAAATATGTTATTGTCAAAATGTTAATCAGTCCTATAGAACATACCTATGAAGTCTAAAAAGATATTCCCAGACTATATTTTGCAGACTTTCAGGTACCACGGGGAAACCTGGAAGCCTAGCTGCATTTCTCTGAGTACCTGAGTCAATAACAGCATCCTGGAGCCATTGTGGATTGATCTGTGCTAATGATGGACCATGACTAGGGCATCTTTTTCAGGACTGAGAACCAGCAGCATGGCACATCTTGTATTGACAGAACTGCATTCCTCCATTGCTTCTCCTTTAACCACCAGAAAACCCCTTGCTGCCAAGACAGGTTTGTGCATAATGGCTGTGCTGTGTTTCCACGTGCACATTGCCTGGGAAGGTTCTGACTGCTACAGGATGAGCCATTCTTGAGATTTGGTCCACAGGCACTTTGCTTACGTGATGGCATGTAAATGTATGCTGTTCATAACTAGGGCAACTTTTCCATAAGAGGGAGCAGGACAGCAAGGATTTTCAGAGTGTATGTTACCACATGTACATGCCAAAGAGGATATATTCCACTTTTTTTTTTTTTTAATCTTTCAAGAATTGCAGTTGTGTTATGAAATTTTGTTATGAAATAAAACACAGATCCTCTATGACCTTGACATTTGCATCTGTTTCTCCCTTTGTATGCTTCATTTTTTACCTTCTAAATGAAACAGTTATCAAGATACCATGGTATTCTCTGTAGACTGTGTTGTAATCACAACTGATGAATCTCTAATTCTCTGGTATTGCCTCTGGAAGGAGATGGTTGTGGATTTTTGTACCTGCCTGTCAATGTTCTATGTGTACGCACATTTCTTCTTGCTTTTTCTTGTTTCTTCTTGAACAATCATTGGTACTGGACAAGAAAAACATGCAGTCTTGAGACTTCTCTGTTCCAGGCTTTGTGCCTGGGCTGGCTTTCGTTGCTGTTGCTGCATGATCTCATAATGCTGTTGCAGCTCTCTGGTCTTCATAGTGCAGTATTCACTGGAACTGCAATTTCCATTGCAAGCTATAAGATCAAAGCAGATATTGTGAACAAGTCAATTTTCTGTTGCTTCATTTCTCATATCATCTATCAAGTGATCTTCTTAGTAATTTAAGGTCTTCCCAACCTGGCATTGTTTTGGTAATTTCTGTTGTTTTGTCATGTAACCAAACATTATATATTTTTTTAAACTTTTATTTATGAAATAGAAATCTGCCATGATTAGCGACTTCAGTGCTAAAAAGATTTTTAAAGTTTTTATGGTTACCTAAGTGTTTTGTCTGTTAGTTTAGTAAGAGCCTGAACAGTGACTTCTTTTCGTCCTTAATTCAGTGAAGTTCCCATCTTTTTCCTCCTTTGGGTCATTAGATATTATATGCTTCCAGCATAGTTGGAAAATCTTGCTGCTCTGGCCCTCTGCTGTGCAAATAAGCAAAGCAGTTTTCCTTTGGTTTTTTACCCTTTTCCTGCTGAATAAATTGTTCCAGTGTTGTGGTTGTAGTATATTTCCTGTAGGCCCACTCAGTTATGTTCCATACCACTTTACACCTGTACACATCTCAGTGCTCCAGTGCTGTGTCTTTGATCTCTTCTCATCAGACTGTAGGGTAATTGTTCTGAGAATCAAAGCTGAGTGGACCTATTCTATAGCTACAGACCTTATTTTATCTCAGGGTATGATTTACTTTGCATGGGAGTTCAATGCATGAGAATCCTGAGTTGTAAAGGGTTTTGGGAAGCCACAGAGGACATAGTTATAGGTTTGAAACCAAACCTGGTAATTTAACTATTCATCTTGCAGAACTATAATGCTTTTCTGTGGAAAGGAGAAGAAGCAGAAACATGACTCTGAGTGTTTGCTGTTGAAAGACCACAAAGTAGATATTTGCTTTGCCAGAGAAACCATTCAGGTGTAGCTACATACTCACTGAAGTCTACAGAAAATTTGCTTCACCCTCTTAGATGAATATAAGAGCCTAGAAGTAGAAAGTTCACAACGTGTTGGCTTTATTTGTTAGCATACTTATTAGTGCATCAGCTTTCCCATTTCAGAAGTCTCACATATGTTTGTTATAAACCCAGTGTACAGTGCATGAAATAGCCTGCTCTAATTATAATGTAGACAACGCCAGGAAAGTGAAGCTAATTCGAATAAGCTCTATTAAGTCATCTAACATGGCAGGATATGCCATGAGGTCAAATTGCTTGGATGCAGACTGGCAACCAGGGAAATATTATTTGGCGAGATCATGCCTATTTTCTTTTCCTTCTTTCAGCCAACAATTTAGAAACTCATTTGAAAAGTCAGCTTAATTTGATACACTGATGTGGAGATGGCAACTTGGATGGCATTCAACTCTCAGGAAACAAATCTTGTAAATGCAAAGCCTGAAATCTTCAGTGATGGAATGTAGTCATTTCTCAATCTTATTCAATTTTGGTAAGTAAAAAACTGAAGATGGCGAGTTAATATCTCTGGGCCTTGCTTTTACTATATTTTAGGTCCATTTTACCAGTAGCAAATAAATATGCTTCTATTAGACAAATAGCATGCAAATGAAGTAGATTTCTTTGGTCAGTCGCAAGCCTGTCAATTGGTTATGTGCTTGATGCAGACAAGCTGAAAGAGAGAAAACCTTTACTGAGACACTCACTGGCTTTTAAAATATGGAAAAGCTGACAAAACATTTATTTTATTTTTACCTTCTTATTTTAATATTTTTCCCCCAGAGATTACTAGCTGTAGTAAGAGGAGCCTTCTTCACTTGTATATGATTAATTAACTAGTTTTATATCATCGTTTTTAATATTTTTCAGGCCCCAGGACCCCAGCCTTGCCTACCTGCAGATGTGAGAAATAATGATATTATCCATGTTTCTGCCTGCAAGTATTAGAACCTAGAAAACAAAACACCTTTCTGTTGCTTCTTAATCCCATCAAGTTTTGCATGAATCCTAAACCATTTTCTGCCTCACTGTTCAAACAAAGCACAGTCATGTATGGAAGGAAAAATGTATATGTTTCACAATATGATAGTAATTATGTAGTTATGTAAAGACATTGTTTTTTTTTCTCCCAGGGCCCAATCATCATTCAATTCAGATAGTTGTTAAAAAGTTGTTGTAATGGTAAATATTGCAGAGCTGTCACAGTAGGTTACCTGGCCTACCAGCAGTGTAGCACTCCGTAATAGCAAGGACCTTGGTGCTTCCCCTGGCTAGCAGGGTTGTTTGGCTCAGCAAATGTTCCACTGCTGCAGGCAGTTTATTTTGAGTGTTTCATCAGATGGGGCTTCTACTACTTTCCAAGAGAGAGTATGCTTTAGTCAGTTTTAGAGATCATGACTATTCAAGCTGAAATTTGCCTGGATACTTTTTCAGTGCCATACATGTGGGCCATGTATCAGACTTCCTTTGTCTACATGCACTTCAGTTACAGGTTTTTGCTTGCCTTATTCTCAAGGTACACCGTATATCCAAATGTGCTATTATTTTATTATGAATATCTGAATGTGCTAATTATCTTCTTATGAATGTGCTGGAATTTAATTCTGTTCTTATTTCACCTCATTGTGTCATTCACATTCCTTCATTTTGTCCTTTGAAAAGAACTTTTTCAGCTGTCTTCAGCTCACAACTCTTTCAACCATGCTATTAGTGGGCAGGAGTGTTTCAAGCACTTACTTACCTGTGCAATAAGCTACCTTTGCTGCCCAAGGAAGCATCACACTCTGAGGAAAGCAAAGTCTGCCAGGCACTCCTGCTTCTTGCCTTTTATGAATTTATGGCAATGGCACCTGCTGTAGTCCATACCTCAGACCTGTTTCTGACCAGATCACCCTGGAATCCCTAGAAGAGCAGTGGATGCTAAGATGTGGCTTATGTTCAAAAGGAAAATGGTTCCAGTCATAGAAGAAAAAGCCACCTAAGTCTGCTAGATACAGTGGCTGGTGGACAATTACTGCCCTAGGGAGCCTTGAGACAAATGATACTTGGCTTGATAGTGTAAATGCAAGAAAAGGCCCTCTGGGGTGTTATGAAAAGTCTGCATTTTTTGGTGTTCTTCAAACATTAAATTCAAATTTTGCAATTTTTAATATATTTTGCTAAGAAGTTGTTTTGTAAGAAGAGATGTTGTATACTGCTAAGTAATTCCTTGCTTATGCTGTCCCTGTCTTCACCACTTCTTTGGTGTAGACACTATTTGGCTATTCACTATCACAAATATAAGTTGTTTTGAAATAATTCTGTTCTACTCTTGGGGGAGAGAAGCCTCATAGCAGATGCTTGTTATGTCTTTGATCATATCAGCTTTTGCTGTGGCTCATTGCTTTGTGACATATTTTCCCTTGTTCTTCTTTGTCCCCCACTGCTATCTCACAGTGTTTTACGGTTAACCGTGGCTACTCTTTAGTTCACTCCAGGCGCTTTTTTGTTCTAGTTGCTCATATGCTCATAATTTTACTACTTTCAGGAAATATCCTGTAGGCTTCTTTATCATGTCTGCTCAGTCAGTTTGGTTTTTTTTTCTTTTTTTAGCATTAGCAAGTTCTGAGTCCTTATTGAAGTGTTTTCTAGCTCATTGGTATATTAGGCGGACAAAATTAGTTCAATTAGTTACCCTCGTGACACGTTATCTGCCATCACTATCAGGATAAATTCCTTACTTATGGTGATAAATACTTTAAACATTTCCAACAAAAACTGATAATTTTTTTTCACATTGTTTAGCACATAGTGCAGATTTGGTAACTTTAGGTTTTTTGTTTCAGTTCTGAATTAAAGGATCCTACTAAACTAGCTTGACTTTCTTCATTAAAAATAGCAATTGTGCCCTTAAGGCAGTAACCACCTTTGCTTTTATCTCTACCCATTTCTCTAATGATTTGAAGCCAGAGTGTATCTAGCTTTCAAGTTTTTCTGTGTCTTTTTTGAATTTGATGTACCAGCAGAGGATTACCGTATCTATATTCATATAATTCCAAAATTCATATATCTTTCTTTTTCATCCATCTGCCCTAGAATTCTCTCAGCTGCTGCAGAGTTTTTACTTTCAAAATCTTGCACAGAGGAAGCACACCTTTTATATAAGTAAAACTAAATATATATTGTTAGTATGACTGAAAGAGAAACAGTCTGACCATTGTTAGTCCAGATGTAATCATTTAAGAAAAGACTGATAATGTAGTTAAAATCATTATACACACACACACCTGCTAGTGCCTACCCATTCTCCCTGTGTGTTTGGCTTATGTCTCCACTTACATACGTGTCCAGTGACATAAGCACTCCTCCTCTGAGTGTTGAGCTTGGTGGTTTCATGCTGGTGGCAGTGAAGCTGGTGTTATGGTGAATCAGGCCTATGAAGGCCTTCAGTGTGACGAATGTGATGTTCGTGTTGACGGTTTATTTTTCCTTGCTCTAGGATCAACTTGGAGTAATTTTTATATGTCTGCCAACATCCTTTCATACCTTTGCTCTGTCTTCCTCAGTCTGCAGTTCCATATTACACCCGAGTTTACTATATCTGGTGTCTTTTATGTATGTTAGATACTTTTTCTTTGTTACCCCTAAAACCAGCTCTGTCCAGCTCCAGGTCTGCATGTCTGTAACTGAGCATGGGTGACTTATAGCTGAGGGGTCTCAGTGCCAGCCTGTGCCCTTTCTTTCAGCATTCTGTGCTTGCGGCCCTTTTTACTGCAGTCTGTCTTCACTGCTCAAGGGCTTTGCTGTCATACCAGGCCTGTCTTTCTCTGCACTGCATCAACATGTTAGAGTTCTATTCTGCACGGAATAACTGCTTGTTACTGCTATCTGTGTAAAATTATGGTTCTACTATTTAAAGACAAACAAAACAAATTAACTTTAGATACCTAGTATCCTTTCTGCTATTTCAACTTTTTCTCCTTTGGTGATGCTCTTAGCAGCTGGCTCAGCTGGGTCAAGACTTTCAGGACATAAGAGAATAAAACATGGATGTAAATATTTGTGGCTGACAGTCAAATATGTACAATGCTGAGAAAAAGGAAAAAGAGGAAAGATTTTTATATCGTTATTTCCCCAGAAAGGCAATGGAAGTATGAAGAAATGCAAAGACAAAAGATTGCTCAAGCCTTCCACAGAGAAACTGAGAGCGCAATGAAAAATTCTCTTCCTTGTCCTTCGGGAATGTCCTTATTAAATGGAAGGCCTGGGGCTTTTTTGAACAGCAATGAGAATGAAAATAGGGAAATTTGCATGGAGTAATCTGGATAATTCTTTAAAATAATATTTTTCCTGTCTTTGAAATCAATTAAATGTAATTTACTTTTATTTGATTGACCTGTGATTCTGCTGGAAAAAAACCCTCCCCATCCTGTTGCGTATGTGTTTTCTTCATATATGCATAGTCCAATACAGTTTATGGAGAATGCCCAGGCTGTTTTGTACAGTATTTGACAACTACTTAAGTAGGACTTAAAAGCTTTAGACAATGTAAATGAAGGAATAATAAATGTTATTATAACTTATATTGTTTTCTTATAATCTCTATACTGTTGTTATAGGTATATAAAGCCTTTTAATATGTGATGATAGATAAGACCCATGAAGCATTCTGGAGAAACACATCGTACTGTCATTTCACTGATCTCAGGCGGCAGTTGGAAGTCTTCTCATACGCAGTATCACCTCATTTCAAAGAGAATGTATTAACAGAGATGCGGTATAGCAAATTTTAATGTAAATAATGTCTTGCCTTTCTGAAAGGGCCCATTTACAATTCTGAGGCCATTAGACTTCTGCCCTGGCTTCTTTAGCACTGTAATTCTGCAGTGAGATTGGAGATCCAGTCTGAGATCGACAATTAACTTCTCACTTGTGCTGCACAGCTTCTACATTTCTGTAATACTGAACAAATGACTGCTACTAATGTTTTGCTCATCAACTAGTAAGTGGAGGCCATTTAAGGCAGAAATGTAGGGTTTAGCTCCAGCTGCCATTCTAATGTTGCAGAAAGCTTTTGCTGCAGTTCATTAAGTTCAACTTCAGGCAGTCACAAAACTGCCAGCTAATTATTTTTTTTCTTTCCTTGGCTGAGTGAAACCTCATGTCACCAATTTTCACTCATAAAATGGAGCTACAGAATTCTTCATTCTTGGAGGCTGAAGAAACAGAGCAATGAGGAAAATACGTGTAATCCTTAAAATAATAGGTAACACTGAGCCAGCGAAACCTTATTTCCTACCAGTCTGTCAGGCTGTCTTGTAAGCCAAGCTTTGCACAGGACATCATTGCTTCTTGTCATGGGGCCAGTATTAATCAGTGTTAGTTTATGTTCTGGGGAACTAGTAACCAGGTGAATGCCTAACAGAGCCTGTGTGAAGAGAGTGATTTCAGCAAGATTTGGTAGTTGCAGAAGAAGCCAGTGATGGAAAGAAGCGAGGGCCTGGATGGCCTGCTTGGCTGCCTGGAGAGACGGGGTTATGTGGGTTCAGCCCTCTGGTTGAAAAGGAGCAGATCTGTGGCTGAGAAATACTATTCTGAGTATGTTTTAGTCTCTATTATGTTGGTTCAAGCCAAATTAAGTGATGAAAATTTCTTTCATTTTGTGGTATGTCAAAACTAAAAATTAGATCCAAAGCTGAATTACTCACGTATGGAGATTTCCCTTCTGATCTTAAGCATGGACATTGACCTGAACTCAGCTCTCTGTTATCACATGTGTGATGCTACACATCTCTGACAAATTGTTTTAAATATACCTTGAGATAATCTGCACTACTTATGATTTTAAGTTGCTGGTATAGCTTATAGACAAATAAGTAAAACTAGATCTGTGTGTGTATTTAGGGCAATACTCAGAATAGGAAATGTGAATATGCAACCTCTTGCCATGGAGCTGCTCATGGGAAGAGGGGTTTTGGTTGACTTCTGTAGTGATTTATGCTTCAGGGACTTAGCTACTCTACCAAGCTTTTACCCCAGCACTCTTAGAAAGATAATAGATACTGAGGATTTGAGATTCTGTTAATCACTGTTTACTGTCATACAACAATCAGGTCTCCAAAAAGAGATTTCTCCATTTTGCTATAACTGTACATACAGTAGCAGGAATAGAATGGTATGATTGAACCTGAAATACATAGAATTAGGTATCTTCAAGGATTCCAAATACATAGCTGCTGTTTTGGTTGCACGAAGAGAAGAAACAAATTATTTCGGCCTGATAAATCACATTTTAAGTATGCAAAGTTTTGCTTTTGACTGCATGTCTTCTAATACCTGTAAATTGTCAACTAGTAACTATTGTTAGTTAACCATAGTCTTAAGAGTGAGAAGACATAAAAAGAGAATAAAGGCTATGACAGCAATCAGTGTAAATCAGAAAAGTTGCTGATAAGGATGAAATCTGGCATCTGCTTCGAGCACCAAGACACAATGGGGGCATAGGAAGAAAGAAGAAAGTCGTTAAGGAAATCAGGTTTAAAGTATGAAAGCAAGACACAGTATGTCACCCTTTCTCTGTTTTTCTGTGACAGTCTGCATATTTTTTCTGTGCTACAATTTGTGTAAATAAGTTTGGGAGAGATTAAGTTTGACAGAGGTTTCTGTAGCTGTTTCATTAGGCAGCACATTAAAAATAATCTGTTAGCACTGAACAGGCAACAAACTGTGAATGTGCATTCTGTTACCAAAATTCTGGTCATGGAAGACTCAAAAATAACCTTTTCAATAGCCAGATTGTGCTTAGAAATGCCAAGCAGATCCTGAATAGCTGCTTAAGCTCACTACTGTTTCAGCAGGGTAATTTTCTATACCTTACACTACAGATCTTCACATTACTAGGAGGCTAAAATATTTACATGGCTTATCTAAGCCTCTTGATTTACCTCTCTATTTATTTCCTTCCATTATACTTGTACTGGAAAATAATATTTTCCAGACATTTTTTAAAATTAAGATTACATTTTGCAATCTGAAAGGCATTACTCTGTAAATCTCACAACCAATTGCCAAAGTCCTATCACTAGTTTTCTTTATTCAATGTGAAGATCATATGATTTTCATTAGCATACCATGGGTTATTCTTTTCTGCAGAGTTTAAATGAGAATTTTAATTTTCTTCTCTCAAGCAACTTTTAAAAATGTTAGTAGAATTCTGCCTGTACTGAATTAAACAACTTTAAAAGATCTAAAAAATCCTTCTGCTAAATTGGAGATAGGAAGACAAGTCCAATGCTTCTGTTATTTTACGGTGGATTCTAGCAGGAGAAAATTTAGGCAGGAAATCCTGAAATGTCTCTAAAATCAGAGTTGTGTGTTCTCAAAATTGGGTCTAAACATTTTAAGTGTTAGCCCAGAAGGGTTACTGTGGAGGTAATAACTACTGAAGTTGGACAAAACCCCTTGAACTGGTGTGTAAATATATGCTGCAGAAATGGACATGAAAAAATTGTGTTCTGGAGAGCACAGAGATAGAATACAAGCAGTTATGAAAAAAAGTGCAGAGTCACTTCTTCTTCTTTCTACAACAACAAGTTCTTTATTCTAGAAGAAATGTGATGGAATTTGATAATGATTATTCAACAACTGGGATGTAAATGACAAGTTTACTAATTGCATTGAGCACATAGGTTTATATGGAGGAGGTGGATTTTGCTCCCTGTGCCTTCTCATACAGTGACAGGGACAGATTCAGCTTTGCTGAAGTGAATAAATGTCTTCTAGTGAGTTCTTGATCCACCCTTTGTTCTCTACTAATGGATTGGTTTTTCTGATGTAAAAATTGCAATTAAGGAAGAAAATTTAAAATACCATTGATTTATGCATTTATTGGATATTTATCAATCAATTAACTATGCAATTGTAAATGTAGACTTATATGACCACAGGACTGTAGCAACGGACTTTGACAGTTACCGTTAAGATCAGAAAGTATTTTTATTTCTTTTTAAATAAAAAGACTAATTTTTAACAAGAATATGTTTGCTAAATTATCCAAAAAAGAGACTATTTAAAAGGTGGTCATATTTTAGGGATCTGGCTTTTATTGTTACTCTATCTCAGCATAGTATACTACATCAATTAAAAAAAAAAAGACATTAAATAATTTTGTGTTTATATTTATTGTCAGCATTAGATCAGTTATGTAAAAATAACCCAGATGAAAATGTAAGACTTGTTACATTTTCACATAATCTGTATTAACTGAATAAAGCTTAGTGACAATATACACAAATTTGCAGTAGTTGTACGTAAACATTTTGTGCATTAAAAAAGAAATATACATAATTTAAAAAATAAAAAATGCATTACACAATTTACAAATTAACATTAACAAAAAAAGGTAAACATTCCTCAGACAGCTGCCTCCTTATTCTACAAAATAAATATTCAAGTAAATTAAGTTAGGCAAAATAAACTCTTAACTTTGGGTGAGCACAATTTACATAAAGGTAAAAAGACAGATTTCCATTTCATTCAAGGTATATTTTACAGTGATTTATACATAGTTTTTAAATTGGTCTCTTCAGATTGTAATATTGGAAAACAAACTTTATTACATTTTGGCAGGAGGAAGGGAGTTTCAAAATTGATGCTTTATACCAAATATAAACAAGCTTGTGCAGTTGCATCAAAGCTTCAAAAACGATCTGCTCCAGGACTCAAAGCAGACACAGTAATCTAGAAACTACAGATTTAAAAAGGAAAATACAAACCACCACATCCACAGGAAGATGTCTACTTTGCTATTTTCTGAATGGTTTATTTGATCACTGGAAACATTACTTTCACAAACTAACAATCTACGGTAGTGGCTGCTTTAGGCACTGGATTTGTAGAAGCACTCTGATTTTTAAAGCAAATTGCTTTTAATTCTATACTGATAATTCAGCTGATCATACTGATAATTCAATTTTTTATTTCTGTTTCAATGCTAAAGGGCTTAATCACCTTTGCAACTTTTAGCTTTACGTCAAATTTCAGCCCTCTTTATAGTCTAATATTTTTTTCTTGATAACAAGGGAAACCATTCTGGCTTCAAATTTTTGTGCACTTTGTTAGTAAAAAAAAAATAATAAAAATGCACTCTTGAATTAAAACGCAGCACTAGTATGATGCAGTTGTGCACGAGCAAAATTCACTGACCAGATACAAAATGTAACACATATTAAATACTTGCATGGATTGCAAAGGTCAAACATACTTAAAAAGCTCTCCCACTTCTTTCTTCATTTGTCCATTTTATGTAGTGAGAAAAAGGAGTTGTCATGCTTTTAACTTCAAGTTATTAAATTCTTAGATTTAGGACATAAAAATCTCCAAGGCAAGACCTACGCAACAGCTCCTGCTAAGACCAGCTAGTATAATAAATAAAGATAACTCCTTGCCAATGAAAGAAACCCTGTTCCCTCAATTTCCTATTGGTCCAATACTGTTTGACAACACAGAATCAGACTTTTAAAAATACACAAATCATGATTAAGCTTTATGTCTCCGCATGATAGTTATAATTCCTTGAAATTTTGTAATTTTCCATATTATTTTTTGTATGTCTGACAAAATAGGAATCAACTTGGCTTTTTCTTGTTTTTTACTAAAGAATACTGAAGTAATTAAAATCATCAAGACTTCCTGGTTTTGTTTATTTGTTTTTTTTTGGTTTTTTTTTAACTATACTTCACAAAGCAATGTAAGAAAGACTGAAGTCCCCAGTCATGCAACACATACATGAATGAACCACTGGTGTGGCAGGGGGCCATGGCACTTCATTAGCTGCAGCCAGATCAAGGTATAAAATGAGAAATTAAACCTGTACAAAAGACTGTTACTATTGTTCCATTCTGCTTATCATTCCCATTTGGGGAATACTCGTGCAGTGCAAGGAAGGTAATTTTCTTGATGCATGGTAACATAAGTAAGTTAGCTAAGTTGTAGTGGGACCATAACCATAATCTCTCTTAAACTTTCACAAAATGCACATTGGTTCCAAAAATTATTCTACATGGAACAAAGGTAGGTATTTTAAAGGACTGATGTTACCGATCAATGTCCATAAGAGTCATGTCATCAGTTTCAGTGTATTGGGCCAAAGTTTGCAAAAATACAGTTTTCTTCAGTGTGCAAAACCTGGTGCTTCTTGAGTAAGTAGCTTGATGAGTAGGCAGAAATGGTTTAGATTATAAAAAAGACCTGAGAACCTAATACTGAATTTTATATAACAATTATTTTTGAGAGGTTGCCTGATAAAGTTTTGTATTGCTTAGTAGTGGCACAGTCTCTTGTATGTTCAGGCTACACAGAGAAGCCATTTGATGAGAATAACCCTCCTCAGGTCACAAATCACATATGTAACAGGCAGGTAGGTACAGTGGCAAGTCAATGAGCTTCATGTTGGAAGCGTTAACACTGAAAAGCCATGAGTACAGAAAAGGTTAACAGTGAGTTTTCATACTGCTAGCAGTTTTAAAGAAGTCATGAGTATTAAAATGGCAGAACTATTGATCTTATTGTTTACTTGCCAGTATACTCAAGAGTTTAACTGAATAATTAAAAGTCTATCCGATTATCCTGATTAGCAAAGACAAAAGGGCTCTGAGTATTGCACTGTCAGCAACAGTGAAAACACTCTCACTAGTGGAAGAAAAAAAAAAAAGCAAACCCATTTTATTTTAGGTGAACAATCGGAATACCTTTTTAGACAGTAAGTATGTCACTCAGGATTACACGGCAACCACTTTTCTTTTTCTTTTCTTTTTTTTTTCTAACAAAGTTAACAAATATAAAAAATCTAGTCATAAAGAGCCTTCAAAGTACAATTAGAAACCATCAGGACAATCTATACCAGTAAAGGTAGATGGGGCAAGAAACTAGACACTTGTATTACTGCCATAATGTAGACTATGAATGGCCGCTGTGACGAGAAATGGTGTGTACAGTACATGTCATTAGCCAATTTCATCCAGTCACAGTCCAAACCAAATGCTACTCTCTTCAGGATTCAAGACCTGTCTACTTGACACTCTTTGCACAAGATACATCATTATCCTTTCTGAAAAGAGGCAGTTTCTCTGGCAATACTAGTTAAGTGCATATCATGCTGCACTAATATAGTGCAAAAATTTGCCTTACATGTAGCAAAAAAGATGCAGGCAACAGTTCGAGTTAGAGAGTAGAAATGTATTGTAACATTTACAATGGGTATTCTTTTTCCAGACAGCAACCACTAGAAAATACTGAATCTGAGAATGCCTCCTTTCTGGAATGTGCATGTGAGGCCTCTATACTTTGTAGTCATAACAGGACAGAATTTTGCAAGTGAGTCATTGCCCTCTGAAATGCAGGTTAACACAAGTTATCATCAACTGGCAAACTGTTGAACTTGCTCAGTGGATTATTCCCAGTTAAAAGTTAATATTGTAGTAAGCACTAAAATGCTCTTTAACAAGTATATAATCTGGTAGAGTAATACATATGGTTCAACTGAGTATATATGTTATGCTTGAATATAAAGAGTCATAAACAGCTTGGTACAAACTCTTCATGCGTACTGATTATACTTGGTTAATGATGCAGGGGCTTCCAACTGTTAATACTACGTCAGCTACAGTATTGTGGAGACAGAAGTGGTGCTTTATAATTTGTAAGATTAAGGAAAGACCACAAATCTCCAACTGCAGTGCCAACATGATTCTGCCAGATTTCTCAGTGCTGATGGTCTAAAGTAAAGCAATAATACCTTGAATATCCATAGGCATTGTGAAATCCATCCTTCTTTATCTATGGTGCAGTTACAAAAAAGGAAAAGTCAAAACACTTAATCCACTCCATAGAAAATCCCTGTGGCTTTGGATACCTTCTGATTTGAATCCATTAATTCAGACTCCATTTGTCACCATGAGAAGTTATATTTTACATATCTGCATCACCATCATAAGCCAAGGTTAAAGGTTTCAGTCGGTTGTTCTGCCTTCTCTGGGGCTTCTTTGGCTTTTTGCTGAAAAAATAAGATAATTTGTAAATAGAACAAGAAACTAATAACATACGAAGACGGATTTCAGTCTTAAATGAAAGACAAGCGTGTTGCTTTAAGATAATGCATTTGGTTGCTCATTCATAAAAGCCGTAAGCCTAAAAACTTTACTTGGATCAGTAATTATCTCTATCAAGCCAAAGCAACATCTACTTCAAAGCTCAGTTGTTCAGGAGCAGGCTGTTATGGCACTGACAGTCCTTGGCAGGTATTCCTGTGAGATCAGTCAATTTTCAGAATAACCCAGGCCCTGCAGTGCATATCTGGTCGTGTATCAAAGCCGCATTCAGGTTCTTTTAAATTAGATGTCTCGAATCTCAACCTCTCTTGACACATCAAGGGTTTCACACAGGAAAGTTCTATCTTTTGATTAGTATAATCTCATTATACTTGCTGGAATGACTTCAGTTAATTTTAGAGGTTATAAGTAAACCAGTCATAAATAGCACAGATATGGTTGCTAGCCATAACCATTCCCTGTCTAGCCTTGAATTAGATTTTAATGTAGCAGTATTTCCAATCCATTTGATACAGTTTTAAAAAATTACTAAGTGAAAGGAAAATGCATATTTATGCATGCTTTAGTATTTTTCTTCTTTTAGAGTGTAATATAAGCATTTCTTCATCAGGCCTGTGCATCCCTGATCTTGTGCAAAAATCTTATCTCAGCTACTTTGGCTGCCCAAATATAAATCTTTATTACCAAACCTGTTGTTACAAAGGCTTGCAGTGGCCACAGATTCCAGTCTGAAGAATCTGTAGTGTAGTTGTATGCTAATTTTCTTTTCCTTGAAAAAATGAAAGATTTTTTTTTTCCCCTTACTTAGACAGAAGTGAGATTTTGGGGAATGTTTACTAAAACCCAAACAAATCCAGAATCCCCCCTTAATGCCTACTAATGCAATATAGCCAAGAGCCTGATGTGTATAACCACACTTCCCTCACCTTCCACTTGCACAATCATTTGTATCAGAAACTACAAACAAGACCTGAAAAACATCAGGGAGAGCATTCTCAAAGGTGATTTACTCTTGCAAAAAATATTTGCTCGTACATGCACCAAGGTTATTCAACATAATGCTATTTTATGCATGGAAAACACATGAGAAAGTTTTCAGACTTTTTGGTTGTGTATCTCTATATTCTGCCAAATATAAACTCTGACTTCCCTGATTTATTACTAAATCTCCTTCTTGCTATTTCTCTCTGCGTTTTCTGATACAGGCACAACGGAATTATCAGGGGCACAGTATATTCTTAACAGAAGTAAACAGAGTGGAAATAAACTATACACTAAGCTACCCCATATTTGTAAGAAGTTCTAACCTCAGGAAGGCATGTGTTTATCCATCATCTAGACCACAGCCACAGTCCACTAACTTGAGCTTGGACAAAAGGACATGGAAATTAAATCCTGCAGTTCACAGAAGTGCTTGCAGTTTCTACAGCAGGAAATGTAAATGCTTGCGTTACAGTCTGTGTGGGACTGCTTGTTTGTAAATAATTAAAGAACTCACCAGGCTAGATAGATCATAGAAACAATAAAGATGAGTAAAACAAATGCACCAGCAGCTACACCATAAACCCAGGTCTTCAGCCTCCCATCTAAAAGGAATGAATGTTAGTCAGTAGTGTTTGAGTTAGTCTTGTTGAATTATTAGTTCTGATAAAGTACAGAAATACTTTTAGTATCCAAACCAAATGTCTTCACTAGCAATTACAGCTTAATAAGACTAAGTACAATTAAAAAACTTCTCTGTGCACTTGTGTTCTGCTTTTCAGCAGAAGTCTGGATAATCCAAATGGAGCTGAGATGTGGGTCAAAGGCAGCAAATGAGACACACTGAAACCCAGCCCCTAGGCCCACTTTTAGTGGGCATCCTTCAGTATGATTGCAGGGCAGCTGATCAGCCCTGGAGTCATTTATGCTATCAGCATCACTTTCCATTCTAGCTCCTATAAATCAATCTGCCTGTTATTTTCATTCATGTTGCTATTTAATTTTATGTTTTAAAATACCGTTAGTATGTTTTACCTCACCCATACCTTAACTGCACAACACAACTTTCACTACTAAAGTAATAATTTTTCAATTTCTTCCCCTAACAAATACGAGCTTGTTATAAAACAACTTCCCCTTACAGAACAAGCAAAAATACAGCAAAAAACGAAAACAATCCATGCTTGTAAGTAGAACAACTGTCGGCTGTTAACAAGGACTGTATTAGTGTGCAGCCAGCGCAGTCTACATTTTGGTCATGATGTTGCTACAAGCTGAGGCATACATTCCACTCTCTTGCTTTTCTTGATCCTAGATGCACCCACTTCTCTCAAGAAAAATGGTGTGACTTCCTCTGCGGGATGTTTCTCTGAACCTCCAATGAGCATGTCACAACCCAAACTCAGTGCATTCTGTTTGACTCACTACTTCTATGTGACTCATTCTGCAAATTTCTAAATGGCTTTTTGAAAGCATTTTTTCACAGGGGGTGAGCTAGCTGTGTTGTACCTCCCTGACAATGAAAATTCCACAAAAAGCCTGAATTACTTAATTTACAAGTGGCAAAATTTTTATTTCATAAAATTGTGTAAGTTTTCAGTGTAAGCGAACATAGCTAATTTTTTTCTGACTAAATACTTATTGCTTCCTGATACCTCTGCAGAACAAGAAGGCATTATCAATGCAGTTGATGTTTCCAAAACAATAGTAAAAAAGTTAGTCTGTCCAGCTTTGCCTAGATTCTCAGTAGTGCTCTCTATTGCTGTGCAGTTAAGTTTAGGTTTTCTGTTTTCTAGCAATACAAAGTCTTGCAGTCATGTGGACAACTTGTTCAAGACTGATAAATTTAAAACCATTTTAGCTTCATTACATTAATCAAGCTAATGAAACATTATAACTGATAATAACTGATATAACTGAAATAATTGATCCATTAAAAATGAACTGAACGGTAGATTTGACCTGACATATCCAATGATACGGTAATATGAATGAGAGGAATTCAGAACTGCTAAATAGGTTAGTTTCTTCTCTCCTTGGCTTATTTCCGTTGGTAAATGTAAGGGGTTCCAAACTGTTTTGTGTTTGCTTGTTTTAAAATAGTATTATCTCCTTGAAAAAAAGACTTGGATTAGCTTGTGTATGGATTTAGTTATTTTTGTCAAAGCAGGGAACTGTTAATGAGGTCATTCCTATTATGCAACTATGGGTATCTAACTTGGGCTTTCTGAATTCCCCCTGGACAGCTTATTTCTAAATATACAAGGGAATTGGCATCTCAGACTTTTCGGCTTTGGGTCATACATCAACACAGACACCTGAAGGGGCTATTTTTAATATTTTCCTTTCTGGAAAAGCAATATAATTTATTGAAGGTGGTGAAAGAATTATTTTATATTTAGATCAGAAAGTGAAATGAAAGGCTAGAGTAAATAAAAAAAAATTCCAGTAGATACCCAATCCTGGAATTAAAAACAATCCATCACAAATGTAATCTGAAGTGCAAAATTTTCACTTTCGTCCACATTTTGTTCTCCCTTTGCTGGATAAAGTATTAGTTTTATTCAATACCATTGGTTTTAGCTGAGCTGAGCTGTTTCCTTTCTAACTTGAATTACTGGAAAATTCGCGAGTTTTCATGAAATCTCTCAAGTGTTCCTCGCACCAAGCCTCATGTCTGAGCTCACATGAGCATCCATGTTCCTGAATAGTTGAAGGCGACTGTCTGACATTTGCCTATTGCTGGCACTGTGGCTGCTACAATTCACCCTCTGGCATTTTCAGGTGGAGTTAGCTAGAATGAGTGAAAGACAACATACTTGGTAAGATGCTGTTTTTAAAAGAGGACCAGAAAAGCTTAATTTTCTTTTTTTTTTTTTTTTATTGTGGATTAAAATATTAACTAATTGGAGTAAAGATCATTTTATTGCAGGTATCCAATATAGCATCACAGTACAAATAACAGTAAAACTAAGTAGGACTAATGGGATATAACATAAGTATTTCTAACCTGAACATGATTTAATCTGCTTATTAGAACTATTTCTGTAGCTCTCAGCTTGCAGCATTTTACGGATTATGCATATACAGAGACTGCTCAATTCTCAGACTAAAAACATTCATAAAAGCTTTAGAAAGAAATGAACACCCTAAGACACAATTGCGTTAGAAAATTTAACTCTCTGTGATTTAAAAGACACTTAAGAAGATAACCAATTGCTGTCTTCAACAATTTGGACAAGCATCTTATCTCTTTATGTGAAAATATTTTGTTAATTAAGATTTTATTTATCTCAATGTTTAATAGTACCAGGAAATACTTACTGAAATCTGATTCACTGATGGATTTTATGAAGTATTTTTGATGGGATAACTGTCTTATATTTCTTGCCACTCTTGCACATAGGTCCTTGCTCAGCTCTAAAGGACATGGTCCATCATAAAAGCAAATATTGCCTATCAAGACTTAGAGCATGTCTATGCTAAATATCAATAATGTGGTTAGCTCTTGTCTAACATGAATTAGTTTAAATATGGATAACGTAGAAAAGCATTAGCATATATTTAGTGATTATTTTCCTGCAAATTTACTCTACAGCTGCAAAGTTTAAGCAACCCTTACCCTTTGCAGTCTTCAGCGTTACCTTTTCCTTTCTATCAACAGCATTATTGGTTGAGACAGCATAATCTAATATCCTGGCTTGCACCTTTGCAGCCAACTCCCTTCTAAAGTCACACTTCAATAGCTTCTGTGAATTTTAACAGGTTGATGGGATTAAAAGGGCATCTGAACTACAGGATTTCATTAAATATATTGATGGAGTAGCTGAGAAGGCTAGGGGTTTGCTTATGTCTCTTCCTTTGTTTTCGATCAGGGCAGCTGCCTGTCTTTTTAAATGAACACTTAAGGGTTGTTTCTTTTCTTCCTTGGCATCACAAAAAAGTAAATGCCAGACCCTGCAGCAGTACTTAGCATTAAGAACTGCTCATTGCATGACTTCACCTGGCCCAAAAGGCTGCAGAAACCAGGTCCTTCCTCGTCCTGACTGGTTACTGGAGGGCTGGGTAGGGTTCACAGCTCGACTGGTTTTCACATCTCCCTTTTTGTCCTCCATGGTGGGGATCACCACCACTGGGATGAGAGTGCACTGTTCAAGTGTGCCATCGGAGGACATAACTTCAGTGTATCCATCTTCACAACTGCACGTTCTAGTCTGTAGGGAACAAGTGTTTTACACTGTGTAGCAGAAAAACACAGTTTTTTGTGAGCTATAAAGCATATCAACATGGATGACTGGAAGAGAAGACTGTTTTGATGAGTCCTAACCTGGAGAGTACCTCTTTGTATATTTTTATGCAGGTTCATACCAAATCAACAGAGATTATGCAACATTTAATTGAAAGATAGAAAATGGTCTGAGGTTGATTTTAACAAATTAATGATTAGCAAAATCTCTGAAAATACATTTTGTTGGCATAATCTTTGCAGTGCAGAGAGATGTGTGGGAAGCCCTCACAGGGGTGGTTTATGCTCCAATGCAGTAGCACATACCTCACTGCAGTAAGCATGGGGTTGACTGCACGGTGGGTTACATGACCTGTCAGCATCTGGTTGGCGCATCACTAAACAGCCCCCTGCAGGACAGAAAATCATATTTTGACATGGTCATATCTCACCACTGATGACATTACTGATGTCATTATTTGCTACAATATGTAATGGATTACAATTTTGTTGCTAATTTGAATTTAAGAATCTTCCTCTTATTCCATGGTGAAGGATAATTGGTATCAGGTATTCTCTTATATGCAGAGTAAGGATACAGCACATGTATTTGCATTCATGTGCATTTTAGAGATGTGCATTTGGCAAGTTAACCTTTTGTTTTTCCCCTTTGTTCCTTCAATGGATTGCTCAAGAAACAGTTTAAATGTTTTGTTGCATTTGAGGGAAAAGATTTTGATTCTCCAGGGGCCTCTTTATGACTTACATAGTAAGACTGTGGCCACAAAGAAAATAAAAGATTTTTTTTATTTCTACCTTTGCCTGTTAAACTGAAAACATCCAGTTTATGAATGAATACCTGTTTTCTGCTGCTCCTCATAGTCACTTTTACACATGTTATAGCTTTGCCTTTTACGAAGCCACATTTCATGCTGATCTAAGACAGATTTTTCTGAATGAAAGAAGTATTATCAGTAAAACATGTACTGAATGCTATGATACTGATGATATAGTGGGTTTTAGTCTTCTTCTTTTTTATATAGTCCTAGTTCTTATTTCTACAGCTTTATGTACAGTGCAGTTATTGTTATGGACCAATACACACAATCAGGCTTTCACTATCATTTCAGCTGGAATGACTTTGAAATATATTTAGAATAAGTTTGAATTTACCGAAGTTTCCTTCTTGGTTAAAGAAGAGGGATATGCATCATGTGGTTTAAAAATTATAATTCTACAGGACCACTTATCTTGCATCTCCCGAATTAGTACCACTTCTATATACTGGTGTGATATGATGATGAAATCCTGATAGTTGAGGTTGGTCATGACCATAGCAGATGCAGTTAGATGTGGTTACATAGATCCAAGTGTTAACAGGATGGATGATGAAGAATAAAGAAAACCCTGCTGGTTGCCATAAGTTTCCCCCACCCCCACATCCTAGCATATAAATCACATGCCTGTGGGAATCTATGTAATAAAATATCAGTCATCCAAGGCAGCTGCAGCA
>NW_009928589.1:71872-145188 GCF_000696875.1 Nestor notabilis
GAGTGGCCTCATCACCCATGGGAAACAACACCTTCAAGTAAAAAAGAACTATTCAGCACAACAATATTATGCAAGGAAGTAAATAAATAAAGGCCTTAAAATACCAACAGGGCTCATAATAAAAGTTTTATAATGTCTGAATTCAAATACACTATGTTAGAGCCAAATGTTCAGCAATAAGGCAGCAAAGAAACTCAGTAATCAGAGATATGGGTTGCTTCTGGATCAAAATAGGTAATCTTCATTTAAATAAATCAGTGGCTGGCAGTGAGGATGTGCTTACAATCTCTGGGATTCTTTTCTATCACTTGGGCTCATATAAAATTATTTAAACAAAAAACGTGTAGCTTAAATTAATCCCCAATTCTGATAAATTAGTATATATATACATATATGTATGAAGATTTTATTGATTTTGGAGACCTCAGTCATTCTTAATTCTGAGGTTAAGAATTAATCTCAGAGCAAACACAAAGCATATTGTGTTTTGTGCTTTGGTTTGCACAAAAAGTAACTACATCCCATAGCTTTTTACTGAAGTATCCTGCTATATGTTTATGTTATTGAAGTAAAGAAATAAACGTATATTAGCACATTTACTAGAATTTTGTATTTTGTAATTTCAAAGAGATATATGATATATTCACGATATTATCAAGCTTTACATCTCTCTCTGCCTCTGTATAGGCACTGAAATGCACTTTAATACATAAAAGTTCTATTTGTTGTAGGGCTTGAAATCTGAAACCTTTAATTTAGAAATGCAAAGTTGTCTATGGTAACAAACAAACAAACAAAAACCAATGTAAAACATTCCAGGTCCACTGCAGATTTGTATTTACTTTTAGCACCACATGCTTCATAATTCTGGAAATTACATCTTTAGTATGCAAAACCATGATGATTCAAGACAACAACACATTGATTCATACATCATAACAAGTGTTTTTAGCAGATTCTTTTAAAAAAATAATTTCCATTTGTTGGGAAAAGACTATATCCACCTGTTTTCCAGGCTTCTGTGTGTATATAAGAAGAGTAGTTACCTGTGACGTTTAAACCGTCTGACCTTTGGCACCACACGGTTCGAGAAGAGCCCTTCCATGGGCTAGCCATCCACTTGTATTCATAGCACTGGCCATCTACACAAAGAACATTCACTTTTCAAGAAATTTGATGACAAGATTTTAACCTACCACTGGTGGCAGCCACACTCATTGGAGGACTATACTCATTATGTTTAACTGCTTTTATAACTAAGTAGGCCCCTTCCTCCTCCACCCAGCAACTTAGAAAGGTGCACTGCATACATGAAGGTCCCAAGATCTCCTGCACTTACTGGATATGTACAGAATAGACCAGACAAGTCTTGGACAATAACTGTAGTGGTTGTACATATTGAGAAAGACCAACATAGTTAATGGGCAAAACAGATGTTTCCAATAACCTCATAATGGTTGTGGCCCATCTGTTGCACAAAACTCATTTAAGAGTCAGTTTCCTTTATGGTAACACTGAGCTTCAGTCAGTGCTCCAGGGCTTGGTGAAGTGGCCTGGGCTGCATCTGGCTTCACGTCTCAGCTCTGCTGTACACCGCTCATATGGCCTGGGATAAATCATGAAGTCCTTTTACACCTTAGCTCCCTTATAAATATAAAATTCCTTTTCTGCCTGATCTGTCTTGTCTCTAAATGAACAAGAAATGTCTGTACAGGAAATTACTTTTCTTAGACACTTTGTCCAGTACCAGCTGCAAGCATGACTGAGACTTTTAAATATCATTGACATGTGATTAACAACAATTCAAAGGGTAGATAGGAATCTAAATTTCTTTTTGTAGATCTTAAAGATTCCTTTTTATTAATGTTAGCAGATAAGGCAATTGGTTTTTTCCCATATAATAAAATTTCATTATTAAAAAAGGGTCATCAATTTTCCAAAGACTGTGTTTAGAGTGTTGATATATGATAGATAGCATTTGAAAGTTTTTCTGTTTATATTTGATATCTGGAAAACAAAAATTTAAGTGCATTTCTACATCTATCAAATCCATATTTGCCTAAATTTGATATCATGAACAGAAAGAGAACAGAATTATTGTTGTTCTGTATTTTTTTCTTACAGGAAGTGGCTTTTATGTATATTTTGATGCTTACCATTGCATGGTCTTGTTTCCAAAGCTTGTTCTGGACAGAGGTGTTGATTCTCTAAATCCTGAATGATCACTGCCCGAGATCGGACTTGTATCCCTCCAAAGCCAAGATCCTCACCATTAACACAGGTTAGCTGACAAAGGCTCCATTCCGACCACTCTCTCAAGTAACAGTCCCCTGTCAAATAGCCATTTTAAGATGAACAATCATCATATGTGAAGGATTTTTGACACTGAATTTGTCTTAGAAAAAAATGTCCAATTTCAGTTTAAGTTTCCCTCTTTATAGTTCCTTTCATTCTTCTTTTTAAATGTGACTTATACTTAAGAGAATATAGTAATTTGACACTGTCTTAATATCTGTGCAGTAGAATATAATAAAACTAATAAAAATATTATACAAAGTCTATTTGTTCTAAAGCAGAGTAGCCTTCTGTATCATTCCTATAAAATCACTTTCTGATGAATTTCTGAGTAACACGCCACCCAGTGGCTGAATTTTTGTAAATCTTAGAGTGTTCTGCACTGTTACGCCTTACGCTACATTTATATATCACATTCACAATTCTTCTCTGATCTTAGAAAGAGAAAACATTGCCTAATTTTAAAGAGATTTATTGTTGCTTATCCTCATGCAGTTTCTCTAAACAGACAGTAGATGTAACTGCTAGAATATTCTTTGCAATAAAGTGAAATGGGAAGGTGATTAAAATGTCTGCTCTGGCTATTTCCTGATAGGGTTATAGAGATTTATAGAATGCTATCTTACATTCTATAAATTTCACACATTAGTGTGAAATTAAAAAATAAAATCATACTAATGACACTAATTAGCACGATCAGCTAAAGAACATTTAAGGAAGATCTGAGCTACAATACAAAGAGACCATTTTGTTAAAACTGCAGTAGAAAATGGGACTAGACTGTGCACAGACTCATAAATAAACCTCGTAGTTCTCATTATTTGAGTGAAAGAGCTATTAAAAATTCATGCTACCTTGTATTATATTGATGACAGGTATAATCAGTTATGGGTTGACCAGATGCCTGATTAATGAGGAATTTTATTTGCCAATGTTAGGAAAGCATCTGAAGAAATGAATAATTGAAGAACTGATGTATACATAATAGGAAAACAAGTAGTGATTTTTGGAAACATTAGTTGGAATGTATCATTAGCACACCCCCACAGGGCAGTGAGATTGTTGAACAGGTTCCTGCTCAGCAACATTTTACAAGTGAGCAGTGAGCACCTGTATTTCTTTTATAAATTTGACTAACAAGAAAACATAACTACAAGCTTTTTATTCTTTCAACTTTCATTTAATAAGTAAAAATATGTGAAAATCAAGCAATTGGAATGTTGTGCACAAAGCAGTGATGGAAGTCTCTCAATTTTTTATTATTTTCTGTTTATTGAGGCAACATTACCTTCAATCCAATCTGAAATTTAATGGAAAAAAAAAATCTGAGAAAGAGAATTGCAAGAGAACAAAACCAGAGTACTGGCATGGAATGACAGCTACATTAGAACTGAAGGAGTTAATCATTGCTTCTGAAGATACATTGCTAATGACTACTGAGCAACAGCAGTACACTTCAAATTCTACAAATAAGTGTTTGAAATGAACTGGAGGGGCTTTACTGGATATTAAACAGCTGTTATAGTCTCTCAATTCTTCTCAGTATGAGGGTCGTGGACGTGATCACTTATACCAGCTCCTTCGGATTCAGTCTACACGGGCAATGACAGTGCATGTCACATCTAGCAAGTTAAACAGCTGGAAACAGTCACATTTCCTGAGATAAAATATTAGTTTCATTTGGAATAGCTCCTTTAAACAAAAAAATAGACACCCTAGCTTAGCTTCCTTAGGTACGTGTAAAAGGCATCAAGTTCTTAGCCACTGTTAAAAGCATTAATAAAGATGTTAGGTGATCTAAGCACTTACAACAAATATTTAGCTGTAAACTAACACTCTTTCTTATAAAGCTAAACAGATTTTATTTCAAATTACTTTGTGAAAAAATATATTCTTATTAGATACAATCTGTGACTGAGACATGTCTTATAAAATTTAAAACCTGGTATTTTTTCTAATTGATTTATTGTCATGGAGCTACTACTGGAAAGTAACTGTGTTGGTCATTTGATGGATGAATCCAATCAATAAAGCATGTGAAAAAGATTTAATTGCCTGTGGCTAATGCTAGGCACTGATAGCTGTAATGATACCCAACCAATCTTAAAATGCAACATTTGAATTGCTTTGTTACCTGGGCAAGGGACAGTGCAGGTTTCCTCAAGTATTATCTTCTTATTACCATCTATAATAGGCTCTATTTCTCCACAGAATTCCTCATCTACTATTTTGCCAACATCTTCAATGGATCCATCAAAAACGACACAGGAAATGTTCCTCACTCGTGTTCCTTCTCCACACTGAGCATCCTGGGGAAGGAGGACACACATGGATGCCGACAGAAGTGCCAAAAGACTAGACCTAATCTTGTGCTACATGTCACTCTGTCGCCTGCTATTTTTTTGCTTACTTACTTTTCATTCCAGTAGGGGGAAAAACAACCCTACAGCATTTTTCTTTACTTCTGAAACAAACACACAAAAACCTATAAAATTCTTATGGCTGCTACCACTGTTTCTTGAAGTATGGAGCTATTTGTGCCTTTGAATTGCAACCATGGCAGTATCTCAAGTGAAGATATCTTCTAGTGTGCCAATGTATTTCCCCAGATATTCTTGTATAATAAAAAGATGTTAATTATTGGCAAAGGTACTAAAGTTTACATTTATACTTTGAATATCTGTAGAACATTGTGGTATTTGTTGAGAAATATGAACTCTGAGAATAAATCTTTAGGTTTTGTATAAAAGGCGGAAGCAAATTTTTTACAGTGTAATGAAGCATATCACAAATGTGCCTAGATATACAAACTCCATAACTTCAGTTACCTCTACTCTGCATGCAGACCATTGACCGTATTGCCATCGATAACACGGCTTTACTGGACAGGGTTTGAATTGCTCCATCTGAGAAGGACAAGGCCTCCCATCACCCTGAAATGGCTGATTTATGGTTCTTCTTCTGATCATTTTTCCTGTAAATAAGAAACAACAATATAACTAACAACAAAGTGGACTGATTTATTAAGTTAGACTGATTTATTCCTCAAGATAGTTCTATTTTGGTGAAAAGTGTTGTGTTTGAATAAAGTAATTTTTTCCACATTTGAAAAATTGGACTGTAAAGCAGATCTGTTGGCTTTTGTCTGTTATATGAATTTATGTTTTTCAATTCAGACACATTAAATTCTAGCATTTTTTTGTACTGCAAGAAATTCAGGCAGATATCTGATTAAGGATTTCAGATTACTCCTGTAACAGCAAACAAAAGTAGTAACTTCCTAGTTAAAAAACCTAGGAAAAATACTCTTTCTGAATGTGACAATGTTTTTGTGGCACTTCACTGGTGATTCTGGCTTCTCATCCGGAATTTGCTGCTAGAAGAGACCAACATGCCCTGTTCTTCCCGTTTAATGCAGAATCATGTACCCCATTATTGTCTGATTGCAGCACCAGGAACAGCTTGCAACTCTTCCTCACTGTCTGCCTGGATAATGTGACATGCAGATTTTGCAGCAGATGGAGGATTCTTCACTCAGGCTGAACGAAAATTACAATACAATAGCCTTATCCAACATTAATCTTCTCTTCATCCAGGAGTAGCATGCTACCCAGTGTCACTGAGATACAGGTTCAGTTTCAAATACTTATATAAACAGAATGAGGAAGACATTTTTATTCTTTTGACAACTCTTGCTTCTTTCATCTTGCAGTGGACATTATGACATTACGCTTCATTAGGGAGAGGTCATTTCATATAGCCAGAAAATTTTTTGTGTGTTAGAAGTATTGGTAAAGTGCCTGCTCTAGAGGTGGCACCTCACAAAGGCTTCCAAAACACCAACACAGCTGTGGCATTTTAATCTATATATGTAATTATAAATATATGAACCAAGTCTGAAATAAGATGTATATATTTGAATTTGCAAACTGAGGCTTATAATAAATTAAGGTATTACATAGATTTACCTACATAACACCCAGTGTTAGCTGGCCAAAACAATTAATCTTTAATTTCACATTTTGATCTGATGCATTTGGAATTGAACACCTTAATGATTGTGACATGCATGTTTTGCCGACAGCAAGCTACACAAGCCACAGTGCATAAGCAGAACTATATCCATCACCCAGACGGCTGTGTTCACAACAGCTAGACAGAAAAGTGTTTGCCAAATAGAGCCTTATCTTCCTCAAATTCATAGCTGCTCCAATGGAGATGTCACAGGAGAAAAGGGATTTTCTTGAAAAGTACTGGAGAAAAAACCCCAAAGAACATCAATGAGCAAAAATCTTCCTCAACTTTATTGTATTTGCATGAGTGGTCACTGGATGTATTAGATGGTTATTACTTACTGAAAAACAGCATTTATTTCCAAATTCCTGCCTAATAGGAAAATTACAGCTTCTAGGATTACATGTGAGGTTGCCATCATCTGCTAAAAATACTGAAACTACTCAGGGCCAAATTCTCATTGTCTTCAGTGAGTATAGCCTCACTGCAGCTTATTATTTCCATGAATTAAGGCTGATTTAAATCCCCATCACTCTCACCAGCTAGCTACATTTTCTAGTTCTGTAAAAATAGGCATTACTGCTTTTATTAAAGAACAAAAAAAAAACCCCAACAACCCAGTCTTTAAAATATGCCAAAGGTACACACTGACCTGTAAGGCCACATGTTTGAGAGCATTCAGACCAAGGGGACCAGTCAGAGAGCTGACAGTTCACAGGACATTCCACCACACAGGATGTATTCATTTGCCACGTCTTCTCCAATCCAAGCTAAAAGAAAATACTCAGTGGTGAACAGGTAACACCCAGTCTGCATCATTGGTGCAGGCTATGCATTTGGACAAGGAGAATCTGAGACAACTAAAGCTTTAAGTAAGCATGAAGTCATTACTAAATAAAAAGTAAAGCAATTAAGACATCTAAAAATCTCACAGCAAGACAGACCTAATGCAGATCCTGACTTATAAATACATGCTTAAATCCCATTTTAATAAATTATTTTCCAAATTAGAACCTATAAATGGAGGGTTTCAGCTCTACAGTATTACTTTATACAATAGGTTAAGGGCTAAGTATCAATATGAAGTATCAATAATGTGTTTTGAAATAGGAATATAAAAATTCTGAACTATCAGCAGCTATTAATGGCTAAGTTCAAGTGATGCTAGGAGCCAGGTTCAAAGCTAATAAAAGGAGGAGGATGAACATGCACTGTCAGTTTATTTGTCAGAAGATGCTGCAGATGCTAAAAGTTTACAGGAGTTCAAGAGAGATCGAACAAGTTAATGGAAGATAAATCTGAAGGTTTAAACACACAGAATCCACATAGGGCAAATGCAGCCCAAGAGATGAAAACAGGTGAGGCTGAGAGAGGAGTAGATGGAAGCCTGTGTATGTCTGTTCTTCTTATTCTTCTTCAGGCATATGCTTAAGCCTTTTGTGTTTTTACTAATGTGGTGTGTAAGTTTATTTTGTATATATTATGCTACCCATTCTACTGTATGCAAAAATATTGACAAGACATTGATCTGTTTTTTAAAAAATATCACTTCGCATGTTTTTCTGAGAAGCTTTGCAAAATCAGAATTCTCTAACATTCTTAAAGTAACAGCTGCATATGCTGAAGGAGTATGAGAGAAGGGGACACAGAAAATAGCCACTCGCATGTTTCCCATAATTACACTCTTTATTGAGCTCTTCTCTTGGCAGGAGTCAGCCTAACACTAACAAATGATGAAACACCCACAGGGAAGGAAGAGTATTTATGGCCATGCTTGGAGACAGTACAGTGGTTAGATGGTCCTTTGGTCTGATCCTGTAAAGCCATTTCTATGTTCTTATAAAATCCTGTGGTCTAGATTTTCCCCATCCAAGGAAGGATAGAGATATTCTCACTAACACACATAAGAATATATGATGCAAGATGGAATATAACTGATGGCAAAAGAAGTATTAGCATGAGAGCAATAATCTCTGCAGCCTGCACACCTTCAGAATGAGTTAAAAGGATAGGCTGATTACAGTGTGCATGATATAAAATGTGAAAGAAAATCAATCATGACAATATGAAGAGTTTCCCAGCATAAAAGACCATTCTTCACTAGCCCTCACCAATGGACCTTGATCATCATTGAGGCCTTTCAGAATCCCAGGAGGCTGTGAACATCTTTAAGTACATAAAACCCTCACATAATAAAAAAAAAAAAAAAAAAAGCAAACTAGACATTTTAAAACCTATTAATTTTAATGACTGGAAAGCTTAATGACATAAACCCAACAGTTAAGACTTTAAAAAGGAAATAAAAACACTATTTCCTACTAAATGCAAGCACAGAGCAATAATCAGGCACAATATTAACATGTCCTCCATAAATAAACTACCACAAGTACTGGAAATGTCTAACCCTGATAGACTCACCAAATTTTAAATTTGCATTTGCAGTACCACTTATTGAGACAAATGAGGTTTTTGACCTCTGTTCTGTTTTACACATCAAAGAATGAGTTCTTGGCTTTTCTCTGTGGTACAGTATAATGATTATGCAGCTGTTGCACACAGGCAACACCTGAAACCTTCGGATAATCTGGAATTTGGATAATTGGGTAAACTAGAGAACTGTCTTTGAAGTCTATATTTGGGTCAAATCTTCTGAGCAAAAGCTTTAAAGTCAGTTATAGGAACATGACTATTCTCTTTCAAGACTGGCCTTCTCAGCTGGACTTTGGTATCTAGAGAAGGAGAAGCCCAAGAGACATATAAAGGTGAAGAGGAGAAAGCTGAAGGCCAGCCTACCCACAGCGATCTGCCATTTGCGTGTCTTACATATTGAAGCGCTGCTGAAATAAACTGGAGGAACAACTGTCAGGCTGCCAGTATTCTCACGTATCTTTTTCTCATCCTTCTCCTTCCTTCCACTGATGAATCACAATTCATCTTGAAGAACTTAGAAAACATTTGGAAAAGTGTTCAGTAGCTCTCTTAAGCATCTGTTCTGGAAGAGTCTCTGTTCTGGATGACTTGTGGTTTCTGATTCAAGAATGGCAAGTACTGGAGGAGTCATACTGAAAGCTACAGATGTACTCCTGGTCACACACGGCAAGGGCAGCAGGCTGCCAGGCCAGCATGCTCTACAAACCCTGTGATCCACAAAAAGTATTTGTATTTGTTTACAGGAATGTTTGGCACTGCAGATTAACCTCTGCTGGAGGTTAATCATGTAATCTGCCAAGCGGACTATTTGCCATTAGAACAGAAAAGTTTGCTTCATAATGCAGACAAAACTGCCGGTTTCCAGGCTTTTCTCATCTTAATTAAAGATAAACTCATAAAAATAAGCCCATAAATGTGAATATAACCAGGAACAGCTTGCTTTAGGTGATAGGATTTTCAAATACTAAAGTAAAAAACAAGCCAAGTTCTTGTGATGTGCTAATTTTGTAGAGTTAGAGACCAAGTAATCCAGTATTACTGTGTCTTGAGAGTTTGAAGGGAACTATGTTAACATAACGAGGACTTGGAAATAAGCTCTAGAAATTGATTTATCCTGGCAGTAATCAGGATGACTGGCTACCTTCTTTAGCTGATTGACTGAAACAAACACAAGATCATATGAGTGCATTAGGAAACCAGAACATAGGAGCTTGGAAGAAATGTTAGTATGTAACCATGCTTATGCTCACACTTGGAGATGGGATACTTAAAAGAGCATGAAGGGTTGGGGTTTTTTTTAATATATGGCTTTTATTATTTTATTGAACCACATATTGTATAGGAATGCAAACATTGCCATCAGGCATCTTAATTTCTTAGGGATCAGGATACGTTTAGCTATTCTGATCTCTCTTCTTTGCATATAATGGCAAGAATCATAGTTCTGTAAATGTAACTACATGTAAGTTTAACAAAACTTTTGTTTTATTCACACATCTAGGATAAAATTTTATGACAAGCCAAGGGATATTCCATTAGCTAAGTTATTACAAAATTATTCCATCTTTCTCTTTGCATCAACTTTTCTAACCACATGCACCTTATTTTGAAATTCCCTTAATCTTTCTAGACTACCCTTATAATGCAAAAGACAGGAAAAAACCAAACCAAATACTATGAAGGATTAACTGTGATTAAATTAGTAAGAAGTGAATAGTATGTATTCACATTTTGATGATTTCTTGGATGCTCTCCTCTCATGACCCGGAAGGTCACAGAGTTGGCTTTTACATCTTTAGAGTGCAGGGTCTGGTAAAATCTGAAGAGCTTGGCTTTCTTGTTAATCAGGTTAACAGGTTTTACTCCCCACAGTTATTGGATCAGCTTTTGACCTCATTGTACCACTTCTTAATTCAACAAATGGTCTTAAGAGTATGACTGGGGAGTGGATCAGAGCTTTCCACAGGACAGTGTATCTCTGTATGATCTAGCAAATAAAAACAGCAAATAAGACAGTGTCACAGTGGTTGCTGATAAAGCCAGGACCCCACTTCAGTGACATCTGTTGGCCAGTCATTTACGGCAAGTAGCTTTTGAGATATTATTTTGTTGCCCTAATTATTTCTCTGAGTAATAAACTTTAATTTCTTAAAAGCAGGAAAGGTCCAGAGGTTTTCTTCAATGAGATTTCAATGTACAATGTAATCATTTGTCCTAAATGCTGCTCAAAATCTTTGGTTAACAACAGGAATAATTTCTTGGTTTTATGGTAAAAGAACTTTTTCCCCCTTGGAATTAAATAAAACATTTTTTTTCTATTGAAATATTCATGTGGATGAATGTCTTAAATCATGTCTTGGTATGAATTAATCAATATTGCAGTGTATTACAAACAACCCGAGAGAGCCTCTTTTTTTTCTTTTAATGCATTAAGACATTAACAGAATGCATGAATACATTCCCCTATTAACTTCAGAGAAGCTTGCTGGTAGGTAGCCAGATCCTGAGTTTTTCCTGGGACATAAATGATCAAGTTAGGAGGCTTCACTCTAAACCCAAAAGCTATGTGTGAAGGAGGAACTTGGGACAAAAGTAGGGTGCCTGCCTTTGCTAAGAACTTGTGGATTCAGGAGTCCAGAATGTCGGAGAGGATTGGAGAAGCCCAAGTAGGTCAGATAGACCATTACAAAACTATAGTCCAAAGTACATGATGAGTTCCTGACTCCCTCCACTTGTCCTGAAACCAGGAAAGCAGCTACTAGCCAGGAATATTCAACGAAAAAGGTGTGTTAGTACCAAAGCTGTTGCGGAGCTCACTCAGCCTTAGTCCCCCACTGCAAATGATTTTGTTTCTGATGTCAAGGTGGCAAGGGAATGGAAGCTGAAAGGAGCTCAGTTTCTATCAGAAACATATGTAGGATTGCCCTTAACATAGCACTTGCATTGTCTTTCCATTTTCCTTCACATTACTGTCTCCATGCAACTGAAAACATTAAAACCAACAGAGTGTCAGAAAACTGGAGCTGTCAAATCTTAAATTAGTTTAAACATTTGCCAAATGGCTCCTTCGAAATTTAAGGGCCCCTGTCTAATAGTTAGTTCTCCATATAGGTTCCTATTTAATATTGCATTCATGCTGCACATTTTTTCACGCTAGCTTGGGTATCTTCCATTGCACAGCTGGATAGAAGTTGTTAGCATTCAGCCCTGCTGCAGAATGGCATGTGAGAAGTATTTTCTAATGCATTGAATAAATGATTGATACTGGCAGCTGTCCAAGGCTCCATGCAGAAATTGTATCAAATTAGAATGATGATTAGTGTTCTGATTAAGATTTATTACCTTTATTCTACTTTATTAATTATTGTGTCTTTTCCTTCAGGACATAATAATTAGCATATGTTCATGGAGGCACTTAGAAGTAACCAAACGAAATTGTATAAAAATCCCTGTTGATAGCACAGTTCATTTCAGAGGAACTTAACAATCCATGAATAGTGTAAAACATCTGGCAAAGATGGGTTACATGCCATATAGCTCAGCTGGCTCAACATTAATTAGCACCATTAGAAGGGAGCTTACTAACAGGTACCCACTCACCTCTTCACAGTACTTTAGGTCAACTGATTTGCCATCACTGCGCACACAATCCAGCATCCGTGTTTTGATACCGTTACCACACACAGCCTTCTCGCTGAGCTGACATGTGCTCCAGTCTGGAAATAAGGAGTTCATTAGTGTAGCAGACATTTTAGATAAAACTCATAATGATCCAGTCTCCTACCTAATTCTAATTCTTATGGTCTTAAATAATCCTCACAAGCAACTTTTACAAACACAAAAGCTCATGGAGCCCAGCTGCTACACATTTTTTGAAACATCCACTTTTACTGCAAACAGTGGCATGATGCCTTCCTAAAAAAGTTTGTATTTGGTTTCATCTGCATGGAATTTGAGCAAATCACAAAATTATAGGAGAAATAAATTTCCTGGAGTTATAGCATGCACACTTCACCCAAGTTGCAAAGCCACCAGTAATATTTTATCTGGATCAAATAGCCTGAACCACTTTTCAGTATAAGCTCCACAGCTTCCTCCAGATAATAACAGACAGCTGAAAAATCTGTCCTGCAAGTGAATGGACAAGTAAGCCTGTAAGCCATAGTCCCAGGCTGTCACTAGAGCATAACGCCATAAATACCTGTCACATTGTAGTCATAGTGGTAACAGTTTTTGTTCAAAGTGCAGATTTCTGTCTCGGTGGCAGCAGGAGAAGACTTTCCATCATTTGGTTGTCTCAGGGATTCAGCTGACCTTTCACGGACACTGCTTCCATTGCATGGCTTGAAAGGGAGGTTGGAAACAGCTTAGGTATTTTGGCATCCTAAAAACTTTTCATGCAACATTACAGCTGCCTTTTAAGTAATCCATTCACAAAACATATATTATAATGGGCTCATGCTGTTGTGTAAGAGAAACTACTTCACTGTTATTTCAGAGAGAATTTAGTCTGCTCTTTCATCCTGGTACCACCCAGGGTGAAGCATCTCTTAACTTAGTAACACCTTGGTACTTTTCTAACTAGTTCATATTTCAGTACTAGTGCTTTGGAACCATTTCACTCATAAACTAGATATTGAGATGCTCACTTTCCAAATGCTATAATGTAGCGCATTGGAGCCCAAATACTCAGAGGTCCTGAAACACGTTTTTATGTTTGGTTTGCAGGTTTTTTGACACTTCTTTTTGAATTTGCTGGCAGGAAGGGGAGAGAAGACCCAAAGTGATCTTTCTATGCCCAGTCTTGATCTACAGATTTTGCTTGTAATAGGATAGTGCCATTTTCAGTACAGTGACTGCACTGCTATGAAGAGCCTGACAGCTAGGCTCAAAGACAGACTCACAAGCCACTGCCAAAGCTATTCCACCACATAGAACCTACCCCATACTTAAGAATGACCACTGGGGACACTATAGTTTGTGTTTTGGAACACTTGCACTTAAGGGAAAATACTGGCACACTTTATTTGCAACCATCTATCAATGACACTAAAGCTGATAGTAAATACAGATATTTATGTGTGTAATCACTACTCAACTCAGCATCTTTGCACAATACTTCATATACAGATTTTTAAATGTTACATTTCGCTATACTTCTTACCAAAGAACATTGAGACCATGATCCCCATTCAGACATAACACAGTCCTCAGGACACGGTAGTGTGCATTTTCTAGCACCAAGTGGCATCTCTTCAGGATCACAGAGATAGTCCTCTACAGTGTCAGAAGGACCATCCGCAGTGTTTAGCATGCACCTGGAAAAAAGAACTGCACATAAACTGCATTTGCCGTGGATTACGTACAGCAACTGTTCCATAGTATTCTGAAACATTTTAACATTTTGTCAGCACATACAATCATGAAGTAATTGAAGTAACAGAACTAAGTATTGATCTATAAGTATCCAAGAAAAGCTGAAAAGACAAAAATAATCCTCTTTTTTACAGTTGACAGGCATACAAAGAAATACACAGAATTGAGACAGTACCTATCAGTAACTGGCTGACAGTTTCTGGGCAGGTGATTTACTTGACATTAGCTTACCTCTAAGCCAGAAGCTATAGAAACCAGAAACTATAGCAAATCAGCTATAGTTTAGACATATTTTGTGCATGCTTCAACTAATAATTTTAAATCTAGAACTACTAAAAGTTTTAAAATTTTATATTGTTAGCACTGATCCCTAATCTACATGGAAGTTTTTTAACTACTGTTATATTAAATTAGCAGATGAAGGCCTAATTGAGAAATGAATATGCTTAGTTTTATAGAGCTGAAGATGACAGTCTTCACAGTATTTCCAGTGCAGTGGCATCTACTATTAACTTATCCCTTCCACCTGTTAGCAGAAGACCAACCATTTGACCACATTATTTTTTTATAGCTATCATATACTACCAAATTAAACTAATTTTTTAAACACTATCTCTGTTCTAAGATAAACAAACACAAGAGACACAGTAGGAGCATATGGAGTTAGTACTTTAATGGCATTATGTGATAATAAATGAAAAGTTACAAGGTTTTAGTCCAAAAGGGCTGAAACACTTTCTTTCTTTATCTCTGATGGTAGTGTTAAAGTCTGTCTTTCAACATAAACACTGATTAATTTTGATTTTTCATACGGGAGGGTTTTTAAAGAGTATTCTTATGAGAATTTGTTTATGTGCTACTGTGTGAGACTAGATAAATATCGTGTTTCTAACTTGGTCAAGCAAGGATTAAGACTTTCATCTTCTTGAAGTAAATGGTTACACTGAGAAAACAGTGCTATTGTGAACAAAATTGTGTAAATGTGCCAGTTTATAAGCACTTCTGGCAGGGAAAAGAGAGCATGTAGCAGTTCACTGTATAAGGCTCTCATTTTGGACCTTCAAACTGAATTCACATTATGGTTTATTAGTAAGATTTATAAATCGTGTGTGATTTTGTTGTTAGCCATTAAACAAACCCAAACCAATCCAAACTCCATGTGCTGCTTTACTTGCTGTTGAACAATACCATGTATGGTTAATTTTAATTAATTCATTTGCTTATAGCTCTAGGATGAACAGCAAGCATAGAAGATGCCTAGATCAGGTTCAATAAACAACATTTTTCTAAAGTGAAGAAGAAGCAGTACTGTTTTACCTGACTTTCCTTGTTTGAACTCCTTCTCCACAGTTCTCTTTTAAGTCCACATTGGTCACCTTGCAGACACTCCATGGCTCAGTAACCCATACGTACTGGCTGCAGTCACTGTGGCAGGGAACTACCTCATACACCTAGATTCCACATTGAGAGTCAGTTTTGTTGCACACGAGATAAACATGCAACAGTGATCATGCAGAAAAGGCTCTTTTTTAGTAAGAATAACAAATGTAAACTTGCTGATTAAGGAGCTGTAGTAATAATACAGATAAAATAGCTGATAGAAAACTACAGAAATAACAAAATTCTGAAGCTAAGACATCTAATGACAGAGTCCCTGGTTTTCTCTGCCCCTAAGCTCATGCTATGCCTTTTCCACACCACTAACATAAAATCTGTAACTAGGCTAGCTCATGAGAACATCTTTTAGAAAAATGATGCTAAAGCTCTGTCAATACTTTTTTTCTATCCTTCACATCTATCCTCAACTATTCCATCCCACTGTCATTAGCTGTGGGGTTTTTGCATTTCTGAAGAGATCTGAGCACAAGGTAAGCTATACCAGTATAGGTTCACTTTATTTTTCATTATGGATACATAAAATCACTCTAATATATTTGCATACTGGCATTGCCATTATGTTTAGATTTGAATAAAAATTTGAAATATGTCATATAATAATTTATACAGTGTTCCATATATTTTATCAACCATACATTACAAGAAAAAACCAGACAACATAAACAGTGGAGAACAAACATGAAGTACATGTTAAGGTTATCTCTCTATTTTAGAAACTCTTACCTGAGCCTGATGAACATTTTTTCATGAACCCAAAAGAAAAAAGAAAAATAAAGATTAGAGTGAAACATAGGTATTTAAATGGCATTAATTTTGCTTTTATTCAAATACTTTATGAACTCTGCCAAGCAAAAGGCATCCTATTTTTCCTCTTCGATCTCCCTTGCTGTCGTAAGGCATTTTTGCAAGTTTGCTTTTGGAAGAAAATAAAAGTTTATAAATGACAACTGGTGGGAAGAGACTGTGAATTTGCTACCTTCTTTTTCAGTCCGTACAGACGATAGAACTGCTTTCTCTTTTTGCCTGTAATGACCATCAGCTGTTCACACAGTAGAGAACGCAGTTCCCCTAAGAAAAGAGAAAATCCTCCATGGCTTTGAAGGATACTAGAATTCTCCATTAAATGAAATAGTTCTAACAACATTAAGCACAATAGATTCATGGGAATAAAAGGAACTGACAGTACTCCTCCTTCAAAAGTTCCTAAGGAAGTTCTTCATTGAATAGCTTAATTACACATAAATTACTTAAAGCTTGTTGCCTCAAAATTATCTTATACCAGCTAACTTCACATATCATTCTGGGTATCAAGTCAGCACAACTAATATTTCTAGACCATCTAAGACGTTGTCTGGAACAAGTCCTTCATTTCTTCTCAGCAACACTGCTTGGGTAGAAAAAGAGGGCTGATGGTTTGATAGTTTATCAGTTAACCTGCAACAAAAATCCACCAATCACACACACTCACAAAAAAATAATGCCTTGCAGAATGAATGTGTAGAGGGACTGATGTATCAGTATGCAGCTGATCAGCCCATGCACAAGAAAACAAGCATAGTCAGCATACTTGGGCCTTCTTTGAACTACGTAAGCATTAACTCAGGCATAAAGATGAGTGTAAATGCGTGTTAAGGAAGGTACTGGACACCGCACAATTTGTAACCATGTGGAAAGTGTCTGGGATTTCCAAAATGAGATTAAGGAAGTTTTAATTTAGGGAAGTATCTCTATATTTCTCACTGTCGTTGACAGAGGAAGAAATCCATAAACACCTCATATGCCTTTGCAGTAACATAAAAAATTGGTATCTTGCCAGAAAGACAAAGGAGAACTCTGTATCGCATTGCATGTGTTTAATGGTGTTCTCCTGACCTTACTGGCATTTCTGTAACTGTGACTGCAGGCCACAGCAGTTGGGTGGTGTAAGGATTGCATATCCACCTGCTGGATAAGCAGGCAAATAATGCCTGGTGCCAATGAAGAGAGAGGTGTCCGTATTTTCTCTAATAGTCTCAGATTAGCCTCTTCATTTGAAGGCCTCTGAAAGCCATTGGCATGATTTTATAACAAATCTGACTCTATTATTATTGGAATTATGAAGACTTTCAGCCTATTGAAACAAGTACTAAGCAAGTGTCTTTCAGCTGGAGTATGGTTTGGGAGTCACACTGGCATACATGGCCCAGAAGAAAAGATGCCAATGAGACAACATCCAGCATTCACACTCCAAAATACAGTCATACATAGCAGCCCTGACAGAAATAGAGCAACATGCTCTTAAAACTTGACAAATGCCTTAAGCACTTTATTTCAATGTTTCACTAGCCTTACCATTAGAAAGTTTTCCCAAACCTTTGCCCACATCTGCTTGCAGCAGTCTAAGCCTACTGTTCTTTATCCTATTCATGTTGGCCATGGAAAATGGATTATTTCCTCCTTCTTTGCAATAGCCTTTTATGTACATGCTAGCAGACTGCCAGCATCCTCCCTCTGAACTTCTCTTGCATAGGCTAGCCAACATCTTTCAGTTTTTCCTCAGAGTTCAGAATTCTTAGATCTCATTTTACATCATAGCCCCTATGTATATCATCTTCCAGATACTGATGGACACCAAAGACTCGGTCTAACCATTTATACTTTGTATGTATGCAGATAAGCATGCTACATGTATAAGTAATAAATACCTAACTAAATTACATTTAATAATTGAAATAAATATTCTGACGAGTCAGTAGTTTTCCAGTTGAATGAGTGGTGGAACACATTTAGATTAAATAACTAACTCAAAATTAGAATGCACGTGTATTCCCCTGCATGCTTCTGAATTGAGAATGAATGTATTTAGAATTGAAAAATACAGCCTCTGTATTCTTTGACATTCCTGTCTTATCTGTAGGGCTCCCTTTCCATGAAACTACTATATTTCAATTTTATTTTTACAATAATTACATTTTGAATCATCCATTATCATTTGGCAAGTACCATGTAACACAGCAACAAATCAAATTCGAGTCAAAGTACCGGTAGAGGGCAATAGTGTTGCATATAAGTGGCTAACAGACCTCTAGCTAAATCACCTTTGATGCAGAAAAATACAAGCCTATTATGTACTACATGAATACTAAAGAAAGAAAAAGCCTTCTGTAGAGACTATAATTTGCTCCTATTGAAACACATTCCTCCTAATTTAAAGCATATTTACATGCTGACCCAAATCCAGCAACCCTCATTCTAGTTTGTATTTTATTAAAGTAGATCACAAACTTAGTTTATTAGCTACAGTTTAACACTTAGTATTTTCTAAATTAGAACTAATTACATTCCCTAAAGTAGAAAATCAGATCAACAAGCCATTTCACTCTCTGCTAGCAAAATGTCAATAGGATAATATTAAGTACATGCATTTTTATTCAAATGTAAATTGACAGCACATTTTTATTCAATCTTTGAATATTTACAGAGAAGACTGTGTGGCTGTTTAACATGCCTCTGCAGACTAAATTAAATTCAACAGTAATATGAATATAAATGAATTCTGAAGAACATAAGTCAATTGACAAGGAAGGTTTTTCTTTCTAAAATTCTCCAAGCAAACAGGACCAAACAAATTTCAGGTGTTTGACTTGGACTAGTGCTAAGCTTGGTCCCAAAGACTAGTTAGTGGCCAAAGCACTTCAAGTGTGTTCTTGAATCACATTTTCTGGCTTAGTTCCACTTGAAGAGGATCCAGACTATGCAGCCAGACTACTCTATATTGGAAAATCAAGTGTGGTTAGTGGGAGAACTGGGAGTTTCACTTCAGAAGTGAATTCCTGACTGGAAGTGCAGTGCCAGAGCAAGTGTACCTGGGAAGTCAAGCTCCAACCTGAACCCATTAAGGGACACTGGTCTGGTGCTGTGTGAATGCCTAAGTTTTCATTTACTTTCTGATCTAAAATGGTCAGGTTACAACACTAAGCACTTCACCAGTTTGAGAATCTCTATTGAGACATCTTACCCACTGTGAGAGAAGATATTCAGAAACAAACGTGCTTTTCACAGTCTGCATGTAAGCATGTTTTATTGTCTCCAATCTGAAGTTTAGAAAACGCGCTAAGTTCTTGTAGACTACTAAGTAATGAAGGCAGATCCTTTGCTGACTGAGGTAACCTAAACCAACGTATACTCCTCTTTCTACCTGCATCTGCCCCTTTATGTTGTATTGTTTTTCTACATCAACAAACAATACAGCTGAAAGAATTATCTGAGGTACAGAAAAAGCTGTATCAATAATGTAAATATAAATCAAATTACCTGATTGACGTGATCTAGCTTTGGACAGGGTCTTCCACCATTGTAGGGTTTTTCACGGAGCCATTTAGACCGAACCTTTACCCCACTCCCACAGGATTTACTACAGCGAGACCAGTTAGACCACTCACTGAGCTTGCAGTCTGAGGGACATGGAATAATACAGGCTTCCTCAATATAACCTGTGTGAATGGAAAAGAAAGTGAAATCTCCTCAGCGTGTCACTCCGTCACTTCTCCCTGAAGCCCCAGTCTACTTCATTTAGATTGTCCAAAGTTTGACTCCACCGGACTGTGTGAATAGAGAGGTTTCTTCATCATTAGGGCTAAATTAAATTCCGCAGAAAATTGACACATATAGTTGGAGATTGTGTTAAGAGTAGCAGCTGAGCATCCTCACTGCTATCTGATTAGGATTCACACCAGATTTCAGCATTGTAACTTTCTGACAGCTACAGTGTAATTGACACTAACCATTTCTTGGCTGCACCGTTCTTACACTGTAAAACAATTATTATTTTTTTAAGGAAAAAAATATTAAATTAAAATATTGTCCATAATTAAGTAATTCAGTTGCTCTCTGCATCAAAAATCCAACTGAATCAAAAGATATGCATCTTACCAGCCTGGAGCAAGGGAACTTAACACCTTGTGACCTTTCTAAGGCTAGAAAGAGAGAGTGGCTTGCCACATTAATGATCTGCCAATTAACAACCATCTGCCTCCAGTAGCACACTGAATAATTGCACTGAATGGAAAAGCAGATGTTTGGTTTGGATAAGTCATCGGTCCTGAGAGGTTGGCAAGGGGTATGACATGGTCTGCAGGGAGTAACATGAGGCCTCTATTCACTGAATGAGTGAAAATGTCTTTCTTTCAAAAGCGACATATGCCATAGCTCTACAATATATGTCACTTATGCCAATATTTACAGCAGAAGCTATAAAACCTCAACTAAAAAGCTGGCCTTTATTGCATTTTTACTACAACTATACCCAAACTTATATGAACTCTCTTCTCTCTTTTTCTGTCAAATGTGCAACATATTTACTGTTGGCAAGTGTTCACTTTAAAGATTAAAGAAACATCACTGCATTTAAAAGTGAATTACAATATTTGATAAACACAGTTGCAAAATTAACACATACTTTGGTAAGATCATTCTCAAATGACTGGCATAGTTTGCTAGGCATGGTTTCAAATGTTTCTCACATATCTTGAATGTTTTTTAGTTTGAAAGCAATCATTGTCATTTTTATCAGAGCTGATGTCGGCAGCCTTATGTTTTAACCTATACTTCTAAGAAAAGCTATTCTGTCTCTTCTAAAAGCAACCAGTACAAAACTATCACAAGGTGTGTAAAGAATCAAAACAGTTAATGAGTTCAATTCTATATACCTATTTCTAGTTGCTTCCATTAATTTGTTTAAGATTAAAATAACAGAAGGTTGGGTTTTTTTTTTTAAACGTGCAGTAACATTCAGAATATTTTACGGTCAAATTCAGGTGATGATTTAATCCTTTACAGCTTCACTTCGTTTGGAATTGTTAAATAGTTATAAATACACAGAGCACTTCCTGAATTTGAGCAGTGTGAAACTACTGTTCAACAAATGTTTCCTTAAAATTCCTAGAATGTTATTAACTTGAATTATGTGTTTATTAAATATCTCTCATGAATTACATGTTTATTAAATATCTCTCATGAATTACATGTTTATTAAATATCTCTCTCCATTTGATTGATCAGCTCAGTGATACTGTATGAAAGGTACACTGTGTTAGACAAAACGTATTTTTGAAGATCATATCACTGTATATCAGAGGTGGTGACATAGATTGCCCTGCAGCAGTAAATGAAAAATTGATTACATTTCACCTCACCTGGTATCTCTGGGTGAGTCTTAGAAATCCGATGCACCCTATCTCAGAGTCCCATCCTACAATGAACTTCGACTGCAAAAATACTAAACTCTGTATCTTCCCCAGAAATCAGTTTTTAACAATCCCTCCTAGATGTTATACAAAAACTCATACAATCAAGAAACTCCTGAAGGAAAATGGACAAAACAAAAAGAAACAATCCCCTCCAAGCAATAAGTGTTTAGTGACATTTATTGTCTGATAGAACAAAGTAAAGGTTTTATAGTTCTATGAATTTTCTTGAGATTCTGAAATGCTGCTTTTACTTTCAATATAACTTCTAATAATTTTTTTCTAGAGAAACCTTTCTTACAATTACTTTTTCTTTCCTTTTTACACTTTTTAAATTTTTTTTTTACATTTTTTTTACCATTTCTTTCTTACAATTACACAGTTATGCCATTCAGCATTTGTTAAATTTCTGCCTCTGTAATTAATGCCTGGAAGAAACAAATGCAAGTTTTTTTTAAATATATGGCATGCGGGGTTGAACCTAGATGATTTTTAAGGTCCCTTCTAACCCAAACCATTCTATTCTTCTATGACCAAATTAACAAAAAATAAATTACTAATTGCAAATGACTTGTTCCACTACGCATCTAAGGGTATTTTTCAGAAAAAGCATGTCATCACCTCAGATGCCTTTCTGTGTGTATGTCAACATATTTTAGACTGATTAAGGGTGATAATCTCCAGAAGTTTATATCCATCACCCCTCAAATCCAATAAAGATGATGTACAGGAACTTCTAAAAGTTTATACTCTGGTTTTGGTTGTTTTTGTTAAATTTCAGGTGCTTGTGTTTGTCCATGCTGTAAAAATCTTACTAAGTGAGAAGAGAGCATATTGTTATATATAAAAAAAAAATACATAGAAATCACAGAAACACAGAAACATTACAAGTAAATGGGACTGGTGATGCAGATGTGTAGTTTCCGACATGAAAAGGACATCAGTGAGCCATTTTTCAATTTTCAGTCTTGTTTCCACTCTGATCTAATCATCCTTGAAAGGGTGTCCCTTGTGTTAGACAGTGTAAAATCTTATTAAAGAAAGTCCTCTAATGTGTGAGTGAGTGAGTGGGTGTGGAATATCACACAATTATGTCACACAGTCAGGTTGCATAATATAATTGCAGCTAATGTCATGCTAAAGCCTCAAGGTTTAAAGAACAAGCAAGAAATTACCAAGGTAGAAATAGAACAGATGCAGAGAAGGAAAGAATGGGAGCAGTGAAGCAGCTATGAAGAAGATTTGAGGAAGAGTGTGAAGGTGGGGGAGGGACAGTGAAATAACACTGCAAAGGCTGAAGTTCCACATGTCCATATTTTGCCTGCCATTTCTGCTCTTGACTAAATTCTTTCACTGCATGCTTCCTGCAGCTCTTCCTTCTCCCCACAACATCTGAAGGATGACCACGGCAGGGAGGTTGGAACTAAATGATCTTAAGGTCATTCTAGGATTCTGCATTAGAAAGATGAGACCTTGGGATACTGTGGTGCAGAGCATTGACTTGCATGGTACTGAATGGTAGTGGAAAGTGATACCCATCTCCTAAGGCCTATTCATTTTCCCAGGGAAGTAGTTCTCAATTATTTCAGTTCCTATCAGCTGAACTTCACAAGGCTGTGAAATGGGCAGCTGTCTACCACAAACAAGAACATGGCTATGCTGTCATTAAAGATTACTGAACCCATAGTTGTCTACTATGAGCAAGAACATGGCTATTCTGTCATTAAAGATTACTGAACCACAATTTAACAAATGGCTTTGAACCACTAGGAGTATGAACTAAACTACTTATTGAAAGAGAAAGGTTTGTTATCCCAGTGCTAATTGGCTATAAAATCTGGACTCTAGAACAAAGTAATTAACAGATGTGATGGATAATTTATAATGGAGTACTTTAATGGACTTCACACTCTGTCTAATGACAAAGCAGGTTAAGTAGGTGGATATGAGGTAGTTCCCCCACAAACTGCACCTGCAATTTGTAAGAACAGAATGACTATTGAGTTGAAGGGTGCAGATATAAAAAGAACATCTTAGAAAGTGTTTACATGAACTCTTTTGTCCATAGGACTGGCAGAGTTATGCTCCTGCTTTCATGACTAAAATGTTATGTGTTTCCAAGAAAAAACCTGCAATGTCAGAATGGTTTATATTCTTTAATACAGTTTTGTTTGGTTTTGTTTTTTCTTTTTTTTTTTTTTGTTCGTTTGTTTGGGTTTGTTGGAGGTTTTTTGTTTGTTTTTGATTTATTTTTTTTCAAGGAAATATAAAGTTCCTGGATCTCATCTTCCAGGACAAAGAAATATACAATTATTTGCATTTCACTTGTAGCAGAATATTATGTATGTATTTCTTGAGACTATTCATATTCCTGCCTAGCCATAGAAAGATAGATTGAACTCCAAAAGACTTTTTTTTATTTTGTTTTTTTGAGGATTACCCTTCAAAGCCCCCAAACCTGTGAGCAATTGTTAATGCTTAACTATCTTCTGCATCAGCAACTGTGTCTCTGGTGAACTAACTACAGGTTTTTGAGTTGATGGATGACTGCTTCATGACTGATGTCCTGTTGACAGGGCACATATGGTAGCACCATAACGCAGAGGCCTAAGCTAGTATTTCTGATGCAGGGCAATAGGTAGCATATTCCTAAAGAACACAGAATAGGACAAATACAGCTTCTAGTATATATTAGAAATAATCTTAGAGAAGATACAACCTATAAAACAGCAAAGTATCCTAATAACAATTTGAGAACCTAAGCCTCGGTTAAAATCTAGATTAGAATCTACTAGATTAGACTCTCCTATGGGAAATACATTTATTTTAGAATAAACACTTGACATTAATTAAAATGTCAATTACATTTTAACACTTTTCTATTTTTTGTTTGTAAATTTGCATTGCTTCAGGTTACAATATTGGGAAAAAAAAGATTTAAAAACATCTTAATACAAGTGAATACAGAAAGATCTAACTGACATCTCAGATCCAATAGACTCTGTTATAACATACAAGATTTTATATTGCACATGTAAGCATTAAATACAAAATTCCTTGATTCACATTGATACTCCTAGCAGCTGTTGTAAAAGTCTCACTGATACGCTGATATTCTTCTCTAATCCCCCACATAAGCCTTGTAGCCATGGAGGGCTTTGTAAAGTCAGCACAAATCAATGCATCTCATTTAATTAATGCTAAAGGGGGAAATAATCTCACATTAATAAGGCAGCAGACAAACTATCCTGGACTGACTGACTGTGCCTAAGGTCTTAACAGTAAACTGACATGAATTAAGAAGGGTAATACGACCTATATAAAAATGCTGCATCTGTCTGCCATTCTACTATGTTTGCCTTCACTATGCGTAAACACAGATACCACCCAGGTTATGTGGGTCATGATTCCTAATTGATACATGGTCATATGAGGAAAAGTAAATACTGAGGTCTATATAGGGTAGTTCATAAGCATGAGAGTGGCTTGCTTTTGATTTTTTTGTCATGAAAATTCCAAAGCAGAGTTTAAAGAGACCACAATGATACTCCCTTTCCATTATTTTCACAAACACACTGAAACAGATTGTTGGCAGACACATGTCATTATCCACAGAGCTGTAGTGAGGCTAGTGATGGCAGGGATAAAGCTATGAAAAACAACTGCTGGCTTTTCTAATGAAAAAAAAAAAAAACCAACAAACCTTCTCTCACTTGACTATCAAGCAAACTATACACTTTTGTATTTCTCTAGTAAAATTACCTATGTTGCACTGAAACAAAGCAGGCACCAGAGAAAGAGCAATCTATGTGTCTTCCATTAAGAAAAACAGGTAAACAACAGCTCAGTTGCCACTTTTAGTTGGTATTACACATCTGCTGACAACTGCCAGCTGCTAGCTCCTGCCCACACTCTGCAGAACTGGTATGGTGGAAAAATACAAGCGGCAAAAATTACAATGGCAACTCTTTCAACAACAAATTTACCTCAAATTGGAAAAAAAATATTTTGAAAAATCAAAATATTAGGCATCTATAATACTAAAAAACCTCCCCATATATAAAAAGAAAATAAGAAAAAAAACACCTTATCCTCCTGCAGCTGAAACTTAGGTCTATTTTCAGCTGTTGGATTTCTTCTGAAGCATCTGCTGCACTACAGAAAACTAAGGGCAGTCTTCAGAAGGACTCTGCTCTCTGCTTCTCCAGTGTTCTCACCCAGCAGTAACAGCTGATGTATTTAACCATATATTGCCTTTCTTTTTTTATGTTCACGCTGTCTATTTGCAAAACTTGTTCATACTTGGGACTTTATAACTGCACCCAAAAGTTTAAAGACAATACCAAAAATCCTCTTATGGGCTTACTAATTTAGGGTCTTCGTTGTGTCACACCCTTCCTTTAGCTCGTAGGTGTCTGTGAAGCTGTTATTTAACTCTTCTCAAATCTTTAGAAAATGAGATGTGCCAAGCAATTAAAAGAGTTTAAAATATTTACTCTTCTGCTCCTGTTTGCATTTCTTTTCTCAGTCAACTGAATTGTGATTTTAAGCATACTATATTTCATAAAACAAACAACTTATGATTTTTTTGCCACTGCACAGCAGGTCTGTCTTCTGATTCCTCCCACTGAAAACAGCATGACTTGCAACACTGACCTGTTTGCGAGCTCATAAATTTACACAGCAGTATTTACATAAAACTTTTGATAGTCTCACAATGTGAGTTTCTGGTTGTATTTTAGTATATCACACAAAATATCCCATGATATATTAATAACATTAGTGTGGGTGTAGTTTGCCACTCTTGCCAGATTTAGAGGATGTTGTCACAGGTGAAGAAGTACAATTATCCTCATTTTCCACCTCTTGATTTCAAAGTGTCAGGAGATAACAAAAGTTCAAGTAAAAGTTGGATATTGCACAGGAAACATCTTCCCTTCAATAATAGTCTTGATTTCTCTCCTAGTTCTAGCCAATTTGCCAAATCATAAGAACTGTGGTTACATACTATTCTACTTGGAAAGAAATAACAGACTCACAGGAAGCAACAGTAAAACAAATTTCTGAATAGAGCAGATAACAGAGAGGACAAACCTGACTCTCCTTTGGATCAGTTACAAACTCAGTGAAAAATTCAGTGCCATAATTTCCATAGGGAAATGAGGAACTCCGTTAGAATTCACAATAATAATCCAAGCAGGCTTGAATTACAAGTCTTGTCAAGTTGAGCTTGAAATACTAAAAGCAGATTGATGGGAAGCTACAAGGCACTTTATTTGCTAGCAGGCGGGGTAACTATTGTGATAACACAGAAGTCCCTTGTTGACGTAGCATAATATAGCTTTTTATGTTTGCTCTTAGGGAAAAAAACAAGCAGCACACTGAAGTCTAGAGATGATGCCAAACGGAAGAACTGTCATAGAACAACAGCGTGAAAATAACAAGAAAGACATCATAAATACCAGCAAGATATAAAATAAGATTTAACTGGCAAAACAGCAGTTTATACATGTTGAGAAAAAATAAAACAAATCATAAGTACATAATCCATGAATACAAAGTAGATATTCAGAAAAAGGCAGCAAATACATACTGAAATTATATAGAAATGCCTGTATCATTTGTTCTAGGCCCCTTGTATCTTTTACCTTGTAAAAGTATGCTAAACCTGGATAAATGCTAAAAGCAGATGGTCAAATCTTAGAAATAATCTGTACTGTGTGTAGGTACTATATCCATCAAAAATAGATTTTTGTTCTGGAAAAGCTACTAGAAAAGAAACCATCATTTTAGAGACGTATTCCTTAGCATCAGTTTAATTCCTTAGTATCAAAGTCAGGTCAGATACCTCATTCCCTGAACAGCTGAAATTCCCATCAAACAATTTTAGGAAGTACAAGGAATGTAGGATTAATTCAACATCAGTTCCAAGCTTCATCTGCCCATGCACTACACCATGGACCAAAATAAAGGTACCCACTCCCTCAAATGGAACTGATGAGAAAACACATGCAGATGCCTTGTACTTCACTATCAAAACAAGGGGGGATCAAAGAACCAGTCACCCTCACAAACATAATTCACAAGTCTAAAAACCAAAGGGTTTAGACTTCACAGTCTACAATAAACATAGTAAACTGTTCCACTTTACACAAGAGCTAAAAGAGTCTTCAAATCTTCTGTGAGAAAAAAGGGATGGAAGTACAGAAATAAAACCAAAACAAAGCAATGGTATATTGTGTTTTGGGAAGGCGGAGCCTGCTGGTGTTAGCCTGGCTACAGCAGGTTTAATAACAATATACTGTTAGTAGCTTTTCCGCTGGATTATTATTCATTTTGGTCACTGCGAGCATAGGTGACATTAGATTAGAAATTGCTATCATGAAGAGTTATAACAGGGTAAACACAGATAATTGAGAACATCCTTTGTTCCTCAATTTTTTCCTCTTTTATATCTCTTGCAGTGCCAGGGCTTGAAAGCAGCTATGTCCGTGCTCACCCCACACAAAGAAAGGGTCCTCATCTCTTTTCCAAGGTACATTGAGGCAGCATGTTACCTACCACATACAACAGCTACAGGTCACTCTTGGACAGACAGCTTCTTCCATCATGTGTCTTCCCTTGGCTGCTAACAAAACCTGACAGTCCCTTCTTCAAGTCAACAAAAACTGACTGGCAGTAGGCCATCATTCATTCTAGTTTTCTATGGTCATAAATTCTTTTATCATTTTCCACTTTTCAAAGGTCACTCTGGATCTGGACTTAATGCTGAAGAATTCACATGGTTCCACAGCTCTTTTTTCTGCATTTCCTAACAGCTTTCTGAGGAGCTATCTAACTTCCTCAGGACACCTACCCAGCCCAGACAGATCTGTGCTCACACACTGCAGGTCATTAGAGGTAGCTGCATCTTTTGGCATGCCAAAGATGGCAAATGGTCCTCATCATTCTGAGCAAGTGTAGCATGTCCTCTTTAGACTACGCAAAAGAACAAAACTAAATCTTTGTGGACATCAACCCAGAGCAAACAGCTGAGAACAGGATTAAAGAACATTCTCAGAGCAGAGAAAGAGATTTCCTGTCCCATGAGAGTTTAGGATTTAGAGTTAGTCATACAGATATAAGTATGTAAACTTAATCTTTCAGTAGGAGTTAACTACAGCAAAATATGATGTTGAATAAAAATAAACATAGGAGGAAATTCTTCACAAAATTATCTTTTTGCTTTGTTTTGGGACATTAAGCTGAATGCTCACTTTTCCATCAAATCACAAAGATATGCTATAGCTTGGTTAGATAAATTCATCCTCTACCATATCGTTTATCATTCCTAAACAGGAATTAATAGAGCTAATTAAAACCCCCTTAAATCATTCAATTGATTTGTTTAGCTATTTTAACTTATCCAAGTAAATAATGAATTTTCCGTTACCTTACTTTTGTATTAGAAAGTAGAATACATATACAAATTAAACTTACATTGACCTTTTAATGGCACTGAGACTAACATCCAGCTTTTCAAACCAGTATCTCAGATACAATTTTGCACTGCAAGCAGGAAAGCAAATGAACACAAAAACTCCAGTGATGTAAATTAGCACATTTCTGGCTCACTGAAAATCAGGAAGTGCCAGTTTGGATCCTAACACTATAGATGCATCCACTTTAGGAAGGAATACTGTTCCCCCTAGGAGCAATGTGAGTACAAAGAATATAAAGTCTTTAAACATCCTAGTTTTACACATGACAGAATTACACAGAGAAAGTGTTGTATGCTGTTGAACTCAGGTCAAGTGTGTTAGATGGGTCTAACACTAAAAATTTGGTCCATGGTGGACCACCCTGATTATTTACAGTGAGTGTGCATGGCGGGGAGCCTGCAGGGCCACTCCTCCTGGCACAGTGTGGCCCCCTGCATCAGGATGAATGTGCACGGGAAAAACGAAGCCAGCAGGGCCACTCCTCAGGACGCAGGATGACTCTTGCGTCAGGATAAGTTGGCACTTTTTGGGATATAAAAGGCCCGGGGTTCAAGAGAGACTGAGAAGGAGGCGGATCCAATTACCTTTTATGGCTGACCTTACCTCTGCGGGGACGCCCACAAAAGTATGTGCCCGCCACCCCGCTTCTACACAATGCACCTTGGAGCTGGCCTCCTGGTCACTGGACAAGTGTGTGGGTTGGTAAGAATCTGTGCCTAATCTCTTCTTTGGTAGCCTTTAGCTCTCTCTTTCTAGCTTGGTATATCGCTGGATTTTACATCTATTTTAGATCTTGTAATAAACTTTCTAGCAGTTTGGGGTGTGTATGTGTGGCTTACGTTCCTTATCCACCTGGAATCCTTCAATCCCTGGAACATCAAGGCATGCCTGTTAAGGTGCTGAAGAGAAAATGGTAGAGATAAGGCTATTTAAGGAGATTAAAGCTATCTTAAGAATCGGTGAAATAACTTCAGCCTTTCCAAAATAGCCCTGTGCCCTCCCTGTTTATTTTTTGAGGATTTCACCCTTCTAAATGGCTTTATTGTCAAATTTGCAGACACTTTTATCAGGAAAAACAACAAGATTTTACTTTTATCTATTAAAATGCCTAGTAAAATCATGGTAAATTACTAACTTTTACATATTGTACTGTAGTAAGCAGTAAAAATTAAGTTTACTATTTTGCAAGTCAGAAAAACCATGTGCTGGGTTTGAAGGCATCTTGGGATAAAATGCAGCCTAAGCAGTGGACATTAATCTGCTAATTCCACCTGTACACATATAAAGTTATATGAAATAAAGCAGATACGTAAACAGCTGACATATAAACAGATGAAAACCAAGAGGTTTCTAAATACCGTGACTGTTGCATCGTGATGTTTCCACAAGTCGATTGTTTTGGTCATAGCATGCCATGGCCTGGTACCGATAGCCTTGTCCACATTCCTTAACATCTCCTTGCACCTTCATCCCCAGCAATATTTCCATCTTGCCCTCTGGTAAAATACAGTCCGACCAATTTCCCACGGGCTGGGCACTGTACTTGTCACATGGGCAAAACTGATTCTCAATCAGAGGATACAGCTGAGAATTTTTGCATTTATCTCTTTTCTTACTTTTTCCTAGAAAAAGAAATAATTATTTTAGAAAGTTTGGAACAGTTTAGATCTCCTTAAAAATCTCATTTAGGTGCCTGTAACAAGTGCTTGCAATTAAATACAGATGCCTAAAACTAGTTACATTAATCTTAATTCATTTAGGTTAATGACATGAATTTCTGAAGTAATCGTACCTGCATTTGCACAAAGGCAACATCTTTTAAAATAAAGCCCGATATTTATATCTAATTTTGAGAAAAGTACTTAGGAATACAGTTTGAAAAAGTTAGCAATTAAATATACCCTTCTTCTCCTGTTTCATCAGCAGCGTGCAGCCAAATAATAAAAATTGTCTCTGGATAAAGCTTCCTCAAAATGAAGAAAATTGCAGCAGAAAGTACCATGCATCTTTACTACAGTAGTACCTTCTTTCAAAATGTTTAAGTCCTTTAATTTCATCACATTACATTTGTTAATAATAACCATTCTTCTCCTTCAATAGAATAAGCTCGTTCTGTGAATTTCTTTCTTTTCAAACTCCTCCTCTTTTTCTTTCCCCAACTGGAGCGTAGACATTCACTCTCCATTAGAGTAGACACTTCCACTTTCCATTAAATCAGTTTTTAATCTTCTCTTTGGTAAAGTTTGCTTGGTTTTCCTTTCCATACTAGACAGCTCATGTATATTAATGTACAAGTTTTTGCAAAAGTAGCTTTAAAAACTGTTGTTACTTAGAAATTACTATAAATTATTATTCTATTTTCCTTTTTATTCAAAACAAAACACTGGACACAACTTTGCAGCACCCTCAGTGCTGCCTTCATTTAGAATATAAAAAGGTACTTGAAGAAAAGTTTTTCTTTCTTTTGACAAAACAACTTCATACTAAAAATACACTTCTCCTCCTTCTCGTTTTTACCAGAAATAATTATGAATTCACTCTCAGTCAGCTTTATCACATTGCTACAGAGAATACACCATAGAACATAGCACTGTCTTAACAAGTTTGAACGCATTACTTCAAACAGGGACAGGGAAATATTTTGAAGTGTTAAAAGCATGGTAAGAGAATCCTTTCTTTCTTGTTTTATTGTTTTGGATGTTGGGGTTTTTTGGGTTTTTTTTTTGTGTTTTGGGTTTTTTTTGGTTTTTTTTTTGTCGTTTGGGGTTTTTTCATAAAAATAAAAATTGTTAGGTTTTTTTTTTTCTTTCCCCCCTGTGGAAGCAAACCTGGCATAAAGTTCACTGGAATTATGAGACAGTCACAGTGAGCCTTCTTGAAGATCATGAATTATTCATTGTCCACAGGTTTTCTGATTTACAGGGGGATGGAGCAGGGGATACTGTTTGGATCCTTTCACATTCTTTCTGAGGCAGCTAATGGGCACCCCCCTTAGCTAGCTTTCCTTCTTCACAGAAATACAGACTAATTGGCAAATGGTGCTCTAACCGAGGCCAAATCTCACTCTTGAGATTTCAGTTATAATTTAGAAGCAAAGCATGCTTCTTTCTCTTCATTTCATGCAGAAGAAATTTAAACAAAACAAAACAAAACCAAAACTAGATTAATAAGAATTTGAAGAAAAAAAAAAATATTTCAAAGTGTCCATGACATGGATCAGAGAAAAGTTTGTGGCAAATGGTTGGACATAATTGGAAAAAAATTTTATCCTGTTAACTATAGCATCAAGAGGTTTCAAAATAAGAGCCCAAGGTCTTTGGCTTTTTACACCATTAAGCCAATCAGTCAGTGCCTGTGAGTTACATGCTTTTCAACATTCACTAAATTGTCCAATATTTGCCTGAAAACTATAAGTAAAATAAAGCTTAAGCAAAAAAACCAAAAAACAAAACAAACCAAAACCAAAAAAACAGAAAGCTTTTGAAAAAATATTTTCATATTTAAAGCTATAACTCAGAGGAAATTGCTTGAGAGTTTAATCTCAAAGGTCTGTCTCTTATATTTGTTAAATGGTTAGCACAAATAGATAATCTCAATGACATTATTCTGTACAAAGGATAAAACATAAATTAGCAACCTTCCTGACATCTTTTCCTTGCCTGTCAGGAAAAGAAATAGCCTGCTTTGCTGTTAACTATGTGTGCTCCATTTAGAAGAAATCCTGGCCTCCTATATTCTCCTATCTTCTCTCTAGCCACTTTCCAGTATTCAAGAGTCTGAGACATATGGCAGAAGTTTGTTCTCCTATATTTCTTTGTTCCACTGACAGTATATAGAGCATGGCAGTGACATTCAGTCTGCTTCCTGCCACGATGACAAACAACGCTTGCTTCTTATAAGGGCACCTCAAAACAATGCAGGTTTTAACCAAAATAGTAGCAATAATTAATAAAAGATGCATTATTTTTCTAGTTTCTCTTACCAACAAGAGTGCGTTTTCTTGTCCTGACTCCTCCACAGTCCCCGTTACAGGAAGAAAACTTTGACCAGTTTGTAAACTGACAGTCATCTTGGCAGGGAATCTGGCACATCTGTGTTAGGGATGGTAATGGGCCAGCATATTTAAGGCACTCACTGATGTCAGCCTGTCCTCCATCTTGTCTGCGACAAGTAATTGCTGGAAGCAAAAAGGGATGGGGATTAATTCAGCATTTTTTTCATGAATGGCTCTATTCAGTTTAGTAACTGCAATATTCTCCACAAAATCACACTGAAAGCCCAGAATAGCTATACAACAATCTAATCTTTGCAATCAGTTATACCTTGAATGAATACATTTGGCATTTCTGACTTTTCTGAGATTCAGTTTAAATCACTATTTATGAGGAATTACCGGGGGGGGAAAAAAGGGTGGGGGGGCTGGGTGGAGAAAGGAAAAAAAAGAAAAAAAGTCTTACAGACAACTGTAAATATTATAAAGGTTGCACCATGTTATCCACACCTGCTATACCACTTTTCATATTATTTTTCCTACTGATACAGCCTATAACTCAGACATTAAAAAAACTTGCAATACCATTTTAACTACTGATTAGTTTATAAATTTTTATCAACAGCATGTGTTTTAGAAAATGGGATACACATAAAATTTAGACACATATTCGCATTCTGGATACCACTTAACCACTCACAACAGTATTGCTGCCTGATGCCTTTCAGTAATTTTTAGTTTTGAAAAAGGGTTGAAGGACAAAGCATAATTGCTAGGGGTGGAGTATCAGCCAATAGGGGTACAACTTTTTATAACAGGAGAGCCAAGTCCTGAATAAAAGCTTCTTACTTATTAAAAAAAAATAAATGTTTCTTAAGAAAACTTCAGATGGCACAAAAGGAAGCAGTTGGGACATAAGGGTTTACAAACAATAGGGAATTTTCATCAATATAGCCTCTAACAATGTTCTATTACTGTTTCCCGTGGATTTTTCTTTTTCAACTGGTTGCTTATCTATTATTCTAACCTAAGCCTCAATAAATCTAATTTTATTTCCTTGCCCAAAACAACATAAAACTTATTATACAGTAACAAGATTCAAAACTTCTAGTTGTTTGTTTACACAATAGAATAATATTTATGCTTCTTGGCATCTGACAGCACACTGTAGGTGCAGTATCTCATAATGACTGTGAAAGTAATTTAGGTCACTAGTTGCTGCAGTAACACTGCATCTGAACACAATATATCATTCTGCATACATATGAGGGAATATCATGTTTTATATTACACTTGACTCCATAATTTAAGCATAGCACTTCAATTGTACTCACAATAATTGTTCTATTGATATACGAATTGAAAAAAAATGTAAATTTTGCTAACCTAACTATTACGGCATAATCAAGTTCAACTATTGGAGAAAAATGGGGTTTGAATGCAAAGTTTCAGAATAAAATAGAGAACTTGCTATAAGTGCTATCTATCTCCTGGAGGAAACAGTTGAGGAAACTTTTCTTTCTTTTTTAGGTTGCTGTAAGGTAATTTTAAACGTTTAATGACCAGATTTTGTCCGACAGTTCTAAACTAAGTTTCTACCTCATGATGACTGTAGGAAGCTGAACTCGACGACCCACATGGTCCACTTCAAGCCTGTGTGCCTACTAAAACAACCAAAGGTCCCGAGTGAATTGTTTTCGTGACACATCTGTGATAAAATGCTGTGAAAAGGAGGGGGGTTTCTTTTTCCAGAGATGCTAAGCAAACAAATTCCCTGATCATTGACTGCCCTTTGGAGCAGGACTGCCAGCACTGTTTGTCATAGGCTCAGTACTGCATTAAGTTGTCCTTATTGGGGGACCAACCCCAACGTTGTCTAACACAATTATTCTGTCAAATCCTGTTATTATTGGTATAGTTTACTCAAGGGAACCCTTTTTCCTTCAGATATTATTATAGTGATTCAATGAGCAAAATCAGATATCTAAAAATTGAAAATCCATATAAAAGCTATTTTAAGAATGTTTACTGTACCTAATATAGGATTTCTAAAATTACACAAGTATTTTTGAAAATAACAAGTCAAATCAGTACCTTCTAATACAAGCCTAGGCTGTGATTTTGGATTCTCGTGAGGCATTTTCTGCTAATAACACACACTGGTTTCCCTGAGGTAAAAAGAGAGTTCAGACTAGTTCTACCATGTGGAAATTCACAGAGGTCAAACCTGAATCCTCTCTTGATTTTGACCTTGGCATGTGCATGCATCAGCAAAAGTAAATGTATTATCTTCACAGCTTTCTCAGGGAGATATAGGCCACCATTTTTAGAAATGAAAACTATACCTAGCTAAGGGCTAAAAGACGGTCCACTGATTAACCCAATGATTTTTAATAACCTTCTTCAAAAGTTTAATACCCATTTTACATACTGCCTCTCCATCTAGTCCTTTGATAGGCCATAAACACTGTCCACTGAAGAACATTCTTTCTATCTAGCTAAATTGAGTTTTTATTTAAGCCAATATTCATTCCCTCATCTATCTTGGTTATTGAACATTACTCCGTGGACAGTTATCCACTCTGCCATAAATTTTTTTCAGATTTACATTAATGCATCTAATTTACATCAAGCAGACCCAGGTGAGAAGCTCCCCTGAGGATTAACACTTCGGGTTTTTTTCCAGATTAACTGTCAGCTGTACCATAGCAATCAAAGCAGGAAAACTTCATTCTTGAGACCTAAATATTTTACCTTAATAACAACACAAATTAGAGATAGCTTGGCATACTAAATCAATTCCTGAATCTTAATTTTCACAGTGCCTGTCCATAACTATTCATGTTACTTCTAGTTGACAAGACTTGGATGATTTGCTCTATATTCCATTTTCCTATTATTCAGATTCAAGTATCAATTTGAAAGGTCTATACTCCTTGTGACTGCTGAAGAGTGGGTATTTTTCCATTACTTCAAGCTGCGATTTTGACAACTGTATGCATTCCATTAATACATTATTTTGGCCAGGTAATTATCTTACTTGACATCTGAAAAGCTCTTACTGTTACTGGGGTTACCTTTTTCGCTCACAACCTAATTCAGGCAAGCTCATCCCTTGCCTCTCTGATCAAACCCACGGTTCTTTAATTATAATCTGTAAAAGTTGCTGAGATCGATGATTAGCTCACTATACAGAGAAGTGTCTTCAACTACTATAAAGCCATCAGACTAATTATTTTGCCTATACAACCATGTTATATTTATTACAGACATTAGCAGGAAGTGGAAAGAGCGTGGTTCTTCTATTACTGAATTAAGCCCAAGTAATTGTCAAGTGAAAACATAAAACACGAGTACAGCTAAAAAACCAATCAAATTTACATGGAAACAATTCACTTACAAAATTGTTTTGGTATTTAACAATTATTATCTCCCAGAAGAAAGGTGTGAAATAAACTTCAGTCTAAATTTTCTAGACAGGGACTTTGATGTAATTAAAACTTTATCTGATAGCATTGTTTCCACCAAGCCACAGGGGACTACATGCTAATATATTCGTTGTTGGCATAATGAAACACTAAGACTGTATTTTTACAAGTCTTTTTATGTGTGGGTTTATATAAAAACCTTGCCAGTGTTACTATAATAAGTATACTTCACTGAGATTTCACTGAGATGTGAGATTCAGTGACCCCTACGTCTAAAACATAAAGTGTTTTATAAATGGGTTTGCTCTACATCGTTTGTTTTACAACACACTTGTGATACCGTTTTTTCAATTGTTTAGTATTTTGAACAACAAAAATATTCTGTTTCATTTATAGAAAGGCAAAAATTGCTTCAGCAGACTAACTTTTTTACACCTATCAATGCTGCCTAGGCTATGGTTTTGTGTTTGTTTGAGGTTTTTCTCTGTGGGACACAGCAGACTAGACACTCCATGATTAAATGTTTCTATTATGAAGTATCTTAAGAAGGAGCACATGCCAATACTATTGTGAAAATAGAAGCCAAAGAGAGTAACACTACTTTCTGCTGAATAAAGTTGTCTGGAACTTCTGACTCTTCTTTTGTCAATAAAAAATATTTATTTCTCATGTAAGACAGTGCTCTTTAGTACTTTTGCCCAAATTAGTACTTCAGTACAAAAAATGAAGCTGCCTGTTGTCCTTTGCAGTGACTAAAATAAGAATCAGACAATAAGGCACCCTCATCTGTTTAAAGAGTAGTTTGTAGCTCCATGAAGGAACAGCACTCCTTCATGATTTTGTCTCCCTCCTTGTGCTTTCAATCAGGGCACAAAACTCCCACAAGAGCAAATTCTTCCACCACCATAAGCAATGCCCAGAGAAGGTGGCTGCTGTCCCTGCTTAGCCACAGTGAGAGGAAAGGGCTTTTGACTACCAGTTCTGCCCCCGAGCCTCCCCATGGCCCAGACAAGCCTACAAGGCTTCCTTGTGTGCTCACAGCCATCCTGGGAAGCTTCCCCTGGTCCCCTGCTCCAGTCTTTCAAATAACTCTATGTATACCCTGCGAATGAAAAATAGCAGGAGCCCACGATCAGCTCTTTAGTAATGGCCAATTCTCAGTGACATCAAGCACAGCTATTCAGATATTTTCTCTGACAGCCAGGTCACTTATGCTTCTGCTTAAATTTAACAAATTATCTTCCTCTTCTTCTATTACAGAATACACTGACAGATTTCACAATTTTCATCCCATTCCTCCTACAAAATTCTGAGGCAGATTTATGGTGGCAAGGTCTGCAGGCTGTGCATCCTTTTGCAAATCTCTTCGGTCACTGGGGTAGTCTTTACCATGTGCATCCATCCACATACATCATGATGTGATTAGGCTATTACAGTCTGGGTACTTGAACTTCTCATCTGTGACTAGCATCGGGATGTAGTCCAACAAGCCTTACTTAAATCTGCAGAAGCTACTGGCAAAACAAGATTTTTAATAAGTTTCCGAGGCCTTACTCTATGATTCAAAAGGGATTTGAACTTTATTTCTAAGTTCCTTCAGATGTCACTGGAGGTGAGGCTTACTGACACAGATTTTTGAGATATGAGCATAACATAACATCTACCATTCACAGTACCGAACTTTATACATTAACCTCTCTTACTGAGCATACCACTACTTTGGAGTTATGTGCTAATAAATGCCATCCTTAAAATACAAAGCAGCATCTCTTAGCACACCTTACCTGGAGCAGGTTCCTCTCACAGTGAGTTTTATAGCCCACATCCCCATCAAATTCTAGTAGCCTGGGTTTATCAAGCATTTACTCTCTTGTTCTTGTTTTTGTACTTTTTTTGGTATTTTGTATTCACCAACACTCTGTGCCTGTCCGTCCTGGATTTCAGGTGACTCATCAAGACACCTGGTCAATTTACTCATCTTAATGGAGAAACAGTTATAAAAATAAACACAACGTAAATGCTGTTCCAGTAAAATATGGCTTTTCTGTATATGTCCTGCTGTTGCTGGGTAGTGTCAAAAGGAAGTCTCAAACTCATAGCTAATGCACGCATAATATTCTCTCTTGAGGGTTTTGAAAAAAAAGACAATTAGAAGTCTTAAGTTACTGCAATTCTATAATACATTCCTGCCCTGCTTATCCACTGTTAAAAGCCATTTTACCAGTGATATGATTGAAAATTTTCATTAATCATAGAAATTTAACACCATTGTCATGACTACCTGCCGTGCTCAAATAAGGTTCATGACTCCAACAATGAATCTTCTGCTCTAGGTATTAAATGCTACGTTACTGTGCTTAGGTTTAGATATAAATAACTTCATCATGTGCATGAATAATGAAGAAACATTTTTCTTTAAAAAAATCTAAAGAAAATATTTTCTTAAAACAAAAACCAAAAACCACCAAACCCTTTTATTCTCTTTCCTCTGCATTGACCAAAGTTCTAATTTCCTGACATTTGTTCATTTAAACTGACATGATTTGTAACAAAACCTTCATTATACAAGACACTTAGAAACAGAGCTCTGTCAATGAATCATAGTTCTAAACTTTATGATTCACCCAAGTATCTCTTCTGCCAAGGAAGACCAATGTGATAAAAAAGCTGAAGAATGGAAATGTATATAGTAAAGCTGTGATATAAAACAAAGCATGTGTATGCTCTCGTTACATATAGACTCTTAAGATCAGACACCCAACCAGTAATTTTAATCATTTCCTACTTCTAGTTTTTCCTTCAGATTAAATTATCTTTCTAACTAAAGTATGAAAAGTACAGATTATTTTGTTCAAAATAATCTGCTAACAAATGTACAGTCAGATGTCCCTTTTCCCTGGTGTACATTCCCATTCTTTCTTATTTAACATATTTACTGACACATTGCATGTTACAGTGTTTGTGCATAGGCAATCAGATCAGAAACAGAGCAAACTACTAGCATTGGCAACATACTCTTGCACTTAAAAAGAACTGAGAACTGTTCCCACACACAAGAATGCAATTACTTCCTTTACTTATATCAACAGAAAATGAAAGGGCAATCCACGGGCTGAGATTACTTCTGCAAGATTATTGTGACACTTTGTCATCAAAAGTAAATTACCACAAACAGATGAATGTGTGATTGCTGCATTCACGAGCATAATAAATTTCAGAGACAACTCTTTTTCGATTGGAAAAGAAATGCTTCTATGTCTACCGTTTTCACAGTTTGGTAAACATTTGTACAGAAATCACTAACAAGCAGTTAAATGTACTATTCAAAATATCTGTATTCCAGTATCACGATATAAATTCAGTATCCATGATAGAAATTCAGTATCAGAATGTTATACAAAGTGGATTTCATATTTCAGTGTTTAGCATTTCATATATTGGGTGGTTAAAAGGACTTGCACAGTAGTAGCTCAGTTTTTTTCTGGATCTACATCACAAAATCATCTTTAAATGATTATAGTACAGAATTTTTAATAACATACTATCATGCAACAATTTCCATAGCCCGTAGAAACTTTATGAGAAGCCAAATATGCAGAAGAATTAGCAGGGAGGGGGGACAAAAACACTTCCAGAGTCTTTATTCAGAAACTGGTGAACTCTACTGCTTGAATTCATCATCCTTTCGAAGATCAAACTCTGTGTAGTATCGAAAGGAAATTTTGCCAGTCTGTTTTACCAGATTTGAGACCTGTATGGCCAGTAATTCCAGAATCATGTATTACTTAATACGTGTATGTACGGCACGTGATTGAAGTTACAATTACGAAAAAAGAAACTCTCATGACACACAAGAATATTAAAAGCAATTTGCATGCACTACAGTTTCTTTGTTAACTGATTTTGGGGCAGTCAAGAGATTTGGGTACTACCACACAAATACAAGACAACATTTTGTATTTTATAAACTCCTACCAATAAAGATAGAAATCTTATTTTCTCAGTGTGTAATCTGAATGTATCCTCCAGAGCTACTAGGATTAGACTGCATTAGTGATAGATCTTCGAAAGAATTACCACAGTCAGAAGTCTTTTGTATTAGCAGGCAATATCTTCAGGTTTTATTCTGTGGTAAGCCCTAAATTGATCTCTAGCAACATTGAGTAAGTGGTAGGAGTTACTAGCTGAAGATTTACTCTATGACTTTTTAAAGTATAGCATAACCTCCTCTAATACTTCAAGGAAGTTAATGACCTTAGCATTTCCCTTCTGCAGTTAGCAGTGTCCTTGCTCAGAATTTCACAATCTGCTAAGCCAATATTGTTTTAACGGATAGGAGAAAAGGCAAAAGAAAAAGTCTTCCTGGAATTCAGGGTTGACCAGTAGTTCAAAGCAATTCAATCACTGTTACACAGCATGTAGGAACTACAATTATTTTCACACCGAATTTATTTAATGTACCTAAAAAAACCCTTCTCCTGACTACACTTAACAGAGTCACACACATGCAATTTTGTGCAAACTACAAAATTCTCTATGAAGACAGGTGACAGTAAAGCTGGATTTGAATGCAAAAATTATTTGCTATTAGGTGGAAATGGTGCAAAAATGTCTGGATCACTGGGCTCAAAGAGTCAGTAGTTTTGAAGTCCAATCAGCAGCTGGTTAAGAACACATACTTTCCAGAAACACCCCTGCAAACTTGCTTCAAGTGAGGATAGTGAAATAAACTGAACAAATAGTATCATATAATTAGTGACTAATGTGGTAGCTATATTCAAAAATAGATTAACACTGATATATTATGAAAAAAATATTTGCCAAATACTGGTTAGGATGCACCTTACTCTACTAGCATTCTGTATTCTCCTTTGCCGATGCATATAAAGATACATAAAAATAAATGTTAGGTTACAATAACCAGAATTCTGTGCATCTCCCACACCAGTGCAGCTATAGATTTCTGAGGAATAAATGACAGAAGCAAAGGGTCTAACCTCTTGCTTGTAGCCCAGGTCCACAAGTCTCATGTGCTCCTGGACTGTCTTGGCGCACATACCATGGTACTAGCTGGCACCTGCGCCACTTGTGGGTCTTCCACCTGAAATGAGGGGGGAAGCAATCAACTGCAAACAATCCATCTAAACTTGTAGCCATCAAGACTGAGGCAGCATAAGTACTAGACAGTATTAGAAACCACCATAGCTGTTGCTTATTGATACTAACTGGTCACAGACAGTTCATGACAAATAGTAACAATACTGTAAACTTTTCCCTCTTTCCTGTTAACTTTTTTGCTCCTTTTAGGACTAGACCATTTTGAACACAAGGGAAGGAAGGAGGAGGTGAAGAAGGGAAGAGAAAGCAAACCATACATATTTTCAAGGACTTCAAAGTACAATGGTACATTAACATTGCCTTACAAATACACAGTGAATACAAACCACAAAATGAGGATTACACATTAATACAAAGTATTAGCACACTTATACAACATGTGAGAAAGAAATTTTTAAAAAAAGAATACTATATAAAAGAATAAATTATATTACTCGAATACCCATTTAACAAAAGAGTTTCTTTGCTATGGATTTATACCTGAGCATGCTCACAGTCAATAAAATGACAGAGTAAAATTTGAAAAGTGGATTTAGGAAAATGACAATAATATCTCATAAGAACAACATGGATCCATTAAATAAGGATGTGTTTTAAATACTAGCATGCCCTAATAAACCTTTCCTCTTTCTCACTTTCACTTCTTTCCTTTCTGTTTTCCACATATCTCAGTGAAGTAAAGATGTGTTGAAAATTTGAAACTGCCATCCAGAGGTAAAATTTCAGGGTTGATTTCTGATTCACGCAGTATTGGGAGTGTCTTTTGGCAATAAGGCCTGTTTTGTATAGGTGTCAGAGCATTTCTTTCTCTTCTCCTTCTCTGCTCTTTCCCAGGTTTTTCCCCCCTTCCCTTAGGCATGCTTTGCAACACCACAAGTGGAGCAATTCTGCCTTGCTTGAAGCACAAAAAAGTCTTGGACAAAGATAAAGTCAGATAAGCAGTCTTAGGATTTTTGTTTTTTTTTCTCAAATTTCAAATGATATGATTACAAGGGTAAAGTTTTCAGAACAAATTCCTTTGCTAAGCTTCATCTTCCAAATACTATCCGAAAAGGAGAAATCAGAAGCAAAAAGAAACCCCAGCTAGAGCAAAGTATTGGGACAGTCGGTTTAAATGGCTATGAGGGTGCCTCAGGCAATCCCAGAGCACCTGGGGTCTCTGGTAGCTGAATGGCAAATGTGGAGCCTACCAAGAGATCCAACACAATGTGAATATGGGCCTAGACCACACGAAAATAAAACAGAGACAAAAAGAACATGCAAAAAACTTTGATAACAAATGCAATATTGTGCTGCTTAAATTATTTTCTCATTAGTATAAACTGCTACTTTTAAAAAGTTCCTTTCTAGTGCTGCAGAATGCCCTGGGCCTTAAATATAACAAAGCCAGGTAAGTCTGGTTATTGTCACATCTCAACCAATCCACAGTTGTCTGAAGTACTCAGAGTGGGAGGAAAAAAAATGCTACATCCACAGCTCAAACCACCAGCTGCTCTCATGTTTATAATTATCTCAATGGTTTTGCACCTCAAGTTTCATTGTAACCTGCCTCTGCTGGCCAGTATCTGACCTAAGGCATGAGCCAACCTGAACATGTGAGTCCATGTGCTGCAGCATGTGCATAGGTCAGAAAGATACTAAAGGAAGTAGACAGAAAATGTGTTTAGTATTAGTTTGTGTCATGAAATGCAAAACACCTCATCTACCCCTCCCTAGCAACTCTCCTTTCTTCTGCTCAGCACATTATAAGGCACTAGCTCAAGAAAATTTGATACTGAATGTACTAAAAAGACAAGGAAGAGCATTTTAAAAGATAAAACTCTGGCTCTGGTATCAACTAGAAAAAGTTGTCAAGCTATATTTCTCTGATGTCTGGAGTACTGATTTTGTTAGCTTCCCAATGCTCTTTTACATTCTTTCAGATCTTTCACTTACATACAGTGTGATGTCCTAATGAATTTGCAGTGGTAATTCGGACCAGATGATGAAAGCATCGTATTTCTTTAATCTCAATTTGGTTTCACTAAAATAAGATTAAATTCTACTTGTACCTCTGCAACAGAGAGCAGTTTCATGAAAGAAACAGAACACTGGCTTCCAAAAAAAGTTTGCTATTCATTAATAACAAAAAAAAGTCATTTTTTAAATTTTGTCAAGTAAATCCAACCAACTGCATCAGAATTTTCTAAATTTTGATTGTGTCAACAGACAGATCTTGTCATACCTCTAAGCTTTCCCACATTGCTCAGATGGATACTATGGAACTGCCTGAAAATTTTCATAAGCAGTTAAGGTGGAGATCCCCACCTGCTGGAACAGTCCTCTGCATTCTCTGGTGAAGATTAGGTCAACACAGACGATTTTGTCTATTAGAGGATAGAATCAACTATGAACAGGATGGAAAGGTGGAAGATACAATGAATGGCACAGTGTGAGAGCAGAACTCAGCTCTCCTAAACAGATAAGGCTGCATTTCAATGCTTTGGATAGTTTAGAAGGGACGATTTTTTTTTAATGGCATAGAATGTCAAAGTAATTGCTAGGAAATACTTATTCTGGAAAATAATTCTTAGTTGTTGCAATGTTCCTGCAAAGAAATTGGAACAAAATGAACCAGCAATTCACCATGGGCCCAACTAAATCTATATTCTGTTCTGAAAGCTTGATATAGCAGCTACGTATCCTATTTTTCTACATCATACATATTAGAATCATAGGATCATATAACAGTTTGGATTGGAAGAGAACTTCAAAGGTCATCTAGCCTAACCCCCCCTGCAAGGAGCAGGGACATCTTCAACTAGATCAGATTGCTCAGAACCACATCCAGCCTGGCCTTGGATGTGTCCAGGTATGGCACATCTACCATCAGAGAACCACCTGTTACGAAGTAGAATTCAGCAAACTGTAATGGTAGTACAAGTTGAAAAATCATGTCTGAGCAGTCTCTGCTGACTAACAGTACCTGTAGCTATAGCACACAGGAGAAGCTTCACATTCCTTTTCCTCAAACAAAGAGTCTGGGCATTCTCGACCACCGTTGGCGGGTAGCTGGATGATGACTCGGTGACGGGACTGCTTCTTTACTGTGACACCTCCTGCAAAAAGTAGAAGAGCTTTTTTCTCCTGCTGCTACATAGAGATGACAGTAATTAGGGGAAAAATAGGATTTAACATAACAGGTGTTTGAACTGACTGCTATTTTGTCCATAAGCAGAAAATTAAACATAATAAGGAAAACATTTTAATTTCATTTAAGGCAAGGAAGCAGAACTAAACAGAAAACAATAGTAATAATACTGAACAAATGAATATACAGCTGATATAAATACACAGTTCAAGCGGACAGAAATTAAACCACCTCAGTTTGCTGCTACGCTTTCAAAGTGTAAGTTTGCCCTAATCATTTGCATGTAAAATCAGAAACAGAAATTCCACTCTGGAATTAATTTAGAGTTTACAATTTTTAATTATTATAGTCATTAATTGTTAATGATAAACCAATAAATAGTTCCTGTAGGAACTTTGATTTCAGTCATCTTCAGATAACAGCTCTTCAGGCAGAAAATCAAGAGAAGAGACACAAATCTGTTAGCTCCAAAGTAACATCTAATTCACAAACACTGTTTGGTAAAAATATTGGAGATTTTTTCATTTTTTCCTTTTTCTTTTTTTTTTTTTTTCCAGACAGCTATAGCATGGCCATTTGGCTGACTGTGTTGATACCAGCTTTTGGCGGGTTATTACAGCAGCTGCAGCTTGTCTGAACACAGAAGTGTGCTGAACCACGGCCAAACAATTGTAATTACAAGCAAGCGGTAGGAGAATCCCAGTGGTGGCTCTCCACCACCTGGCTGCTTTTCAACCCAGAGGAAACCATCCACTCCTGAGTCAATCAGCTCCAGGAGATGCCAGGAGCTGGCACAAGGGGCAAGACAGAAATGTGGCCCAACAGAGCTGCTGACCAGCTTACTGACACAAATGGGTAAACCCCATGAAATAAAAATTGTTTGTGTAGTATAAAGAGAGATTGACTCACTGAATAGACAGAATGCTTGTACTGGTTCACAAGTACACTGTTTTACAGGAGCCTACATGTTACTTTGTAGTAAATATGTGTGAAGATATGCTCATTCGGTTAAGAACTTTCTTAAACCCCACAGAAATGACAACAGAAAAGGATGGCATTTTCATTCAGGATGATCTGCCCTAACAAAAATTTATCACAGAAAGAATGATTAAAACTGCAGTAAAATAACATAGTATTTAATAACTGTTGTGGTTTAACCCCAGCAGCAATTAAATACCACACAGCCACTTGCTCACTCACTCCCCACGTCCTCAGTGAGATGGGGAGAAGAATTGGAAAAAGGTAAAAATGGTGATCTGAGATAAGAACAGCTTGATAACTGAAATAAATTAAAATGTAATAATAATGATAATGATAATAATAACAACAACAAATAGTAATGAGAAAGAAAGGAATAAATCCAAGAGAGACAAGCGATGCACAATACAGTTGCTCACCACCCACTGACCGATATACCCAGCTTGACCCAAACATTGGTCTGCCCTTCTGGATAACTCCCCCCAGTTTATATACTGGGCATGACGTGCTGTGATATGGGGTATCCCTTTGGCTAGTTTGGGTCAGATGTCCTGTCTCTGCTTCCTCCTGGCTTCTTGTGCCCATCCTCACTGGCAAAGCATTAGGTTGAAAAGTCCTTGACTTAGAGCAAGCATTACTGAGCAACAACTAAAACATCGGTGTGTTATCAACATTATTCTCAGACTAAAGCCAAAACATAGCACAGTACCAGCTACTAGGAAGAAAATTAACTACCCCAGCTGATACAAGGACAGTAAAAAATAACTATTCCATAGATTCAGATTCAATGGTCTTAATTCTCTGCTCTTTTTCAAAGGTTATAAATTTAATCTTCCTAACCTTTTTTTTTCATTTGTTAGAATGCACTAACCACTGGTAGGAATTACTGGGAAAATGCCTTTATGCTTGTGTCCTTTATAAAGCATATAGAATCGGCCATGACATTCGAAGTGTGTATATTTGATGTCACAGTATCTTACATTCTGGTAGCTGTGAGAAATCACCACATCCCACACAGGGATTAACACCTTATGGAACATGGAGTAATACAGAGTTTGTAACAGTACATATTAGAAAAACACCCCTGGTTAAGGTTGAAACAGAAAAAGCAACAAGGCATAAATATGCAGGCACTATTAAGCCAGTCATCACTTCCTGTATGATTTCAATGTAATAAAAATTCAGGAGAGACCTGCATTGTTTTGAAGAGCTTTTCCAAATATATTAAAATGGTAGCAGAATGTATGTTGAAATCAGACCATTAACGTCAATTTAAAGTCAGCTGATTTTTATTACCTTTCCTTCAATTTTCCTTTGAGTGGAAGAAACCAGCCAAAATTATAAACGTATGCGTATCTATTTACATCTGTAACTACATATCTATCTATCTCCTTGTCTATAAAGCCTCAGGTTTTTCTCATGAGCAAGCAGCATGTGTATTTTCAAAGACCAAAACTGACCATTTTATAATCTGATAATGCAAATGCTGCAATTTGACATCTGTTTTGGTATGTGCTTACTCCATGAGTAGTTATCTCTTTATCAGCAGAAGATGCAAATGGGATTTTGTAACATAAAAGTAGGCAAAATGAGAAAAAAGGAGATGTATAAAGAAAATGTATAAATATAACTATTCTTTTCATCAAAAATGCTGTGTCCTCCCTGCAGCTGCTGTACCAGGTATTACATGTCCTCTGTCAGAGAGAGATGTGTATAAGCACTTTGCCAAAAGTGACTGCTAGTCTAACTCTTTTTTTTTCTTAAAATCTGTCTACTAGCACACAGTGGATAAAATTACCTTCTTGACATGAAGAAGGACACAATGTCCAGTCACTGAATGGAGTCACGATACAGTCCTTCCTACAGGGAAGCAGACAAGGCCTCACAGTTTCTGGTCTGAGGCTCTCAGGGCATCTAAAAAAACATGAAAAAGAAGCATTATCAAATAAACAATCATTCTGCTGTGCAGAATCATGAGAGGTACTGAATGCCTGCAGGCACACAAGGGGAGTGCTAGTTGCCCAGAATTCATCAGGATGGAGCACAGAAATAAAAACTATTAGCATTTAAATGTATCTGGTGAAAGCAAGTCAGACCCAGTGTATTCTGCACCTGGGGATTTAACTTAAAATAATCATTCTTCACTCACCATTCCAGACTCTGCCTTTTGACTGTTATTTTCAAGCTTCCAAATGATTACAAAGAAAAGCCATCTAGTTTAGCTTAGCAAAATACATTTTTAGCTCTTCATAAATTTACTAGAAGCATAAACTCTGGAAGGAGGAATATTTAAACTAAACACTGCTAACCCAGGAACAAATAGGTATAAGCTGGCCATGATTATGACAGAAACCAGAAAAGGGTTTGAAATTGCCAGATCAATGAGACTGTGAAAGACCCTCAGAAGGGACAGAAAACTCGCTTGTTTTAGGAAGATGCTTGATCAGCATATAAAAGGGATTACTGGACTGCCACATATGGGACTCATTAACCCAGGTCATTTTCCCCATTCTGTGTTCCTATTTTTTCATCGAGGACAAACAACTGTCTATGCTGCACTTCTTGTTTTCAGAATGATGTAATAACTCTTGCAGAAGTACTGCAAATCTTTAAAAAAAATTTGAAAATTACTATTTCTCTAAAAGCATACAGGCTGTGGACTGTCAGGGGAATATGTAAAGAGACAAAAAAAAACATCACTTGTATATTTTGGAGCTTTTGGCTCATTAAAGAAAATCATTACTGTGATTTGTGGTTGCTGGGCACCTGGGACCAGAGAGATGAGAGACCAGTTTTATGTTTGGATTGGATCAGCTGGGGAAGCTTGGCTTGCTCAAGGCATCTTTCTTGCCAGGCTGAAGGGAGCACAGGCAAATCTAATGGCAAATCACTTTTTCACCTAGAAAATGTGATCTCCATGGTCAGTGGAGAACTATGCCTGTGCAGTGGTGGGGAGAAGCAGATGTAAAGAAGAAAAATTGAATTGAAGCTTTACAGATACATATTCTTCAGCAATAACACTTGATAGCTCATTATTTCCATTGGTTGTCTCTGAATTTTCCTGTCAATTTACAAAAAATTCTCAGAGTATGATCCATTGCTGTGAACCACCATCAACTTCTTGGTGCCCCTTCGTAACAACATCTACATCCTTTCCTTTCCTTCCCTAAAATACCTATGCAAAAGACCATGAAATATTGTAGCTATAGCAACCCAAATCTCCATCACCTCTGCATAAACTCTTTTTACATTTTAAGTCAAGTTTTGTCTTGTTTCTTTGTAAAATCAGATTATATATGGTCAGGTACATAAAAAAAATAATCTGCCATCAATTACATGTATTGACTACAGTTTCAGAAATTTTATCTAAGGTTAAAATTAAAAACACTTCTGAAAAGTACTGAACATTGGCTTACTAATGGCTTTTTCTTTAAAGAACAGAAATTATAAGTATACAAAAAAAACTCTGAATTATCCACATTCACAATTTCACTGAGAACTTCATCTTTCAGGAGTACTGAACATTACAATTCTTCAGATCCTTAGGCAAGGCAATTAGTTCAATTAGAATTCCATTTCTATCTTTTATATTGTTTGTGCTTAGTATATGTGGCTTAAAGTATTGGTTTTTTTGCAGTCCTTACACAAGGTCAAGTAAACGAGAAAAGACACCTGCAACTTTTAAGGTAGATAAGGCAAATAATATTGATTGTGTCTTACCACAGGAATCCTTTTTATTAAGGGGAGTTTAAAAGAAGATTTCTATTTTCATTTTCATGTTAAATGTTTGGGTCTTTAAAAATGATTCAGTGATTTTAACGTGACAATTTGAAGGATCAACCAAGACTCATTTCACAGGATCCGTTTACGACACAATAAAACAGCCCTTCTCCCAAAAATTTAGGGTTGAATCAAAGGCAGAGACATTAAAGGTGGATTTTAAAAGGAAGATAAATCATTAGTGTTGGGTTTTTTTAAATGTAAAATGAGTAACAAATAAAAGGTATAAAGGTAGCATGGCTTAATAGAACAGCAACTTAATGCAGATATGCAACAATTTAGATTACTGAATGTGCTGGTATTATTGCTTATGTTTCCATTTAAAGTAATCTGGGAATAAGTCTACTACTGAATAAAGAAACAAATTTCAGGCACCATGCAAATATTTAGTGCGAGAACAGCTGCCTCATGAACCTTCTAAATGACCTCTGCTGTCACCTCTTTCAGCTTTGAATCTGTCCTGAGTTGTGTATATTTACAAACTGCCAAACTGTATGAATACATTATCAAATGCATTTTACTAGCAGCTAATCTGTATTTAAACCTGGTCATGTATTAAACTGAAATCAAATCAATGGGCCAAAGGGATGTCTCAAAAAAACCCCATATATATGGGGGAAAAAACCCCCACAAAGGTTGTCAAACTGACGTTTCAAACTAATTCCCTGTTAGAGCTGCACTGTGCTTCACCTCCTTGGTCTGCTTCTAAGATGATGCACTTTCATGGGTTATATCGTACTTAGATCCAAACACGTATTTTAGTGAACTGCACTAATCCATGTAGTGCACCACTTGCTTGGAGGTACTATAAGCATCTTGGACAAAAATCTGCATTGCACACCACACATGTAACCCAAGACTCTTATCTTGACTCAACCTGATGATGACAAAGGCCAACTGGATCTCAAGTCAGTCAGCTGTCAGCAGAATCAGCACTGTAAACATCACCGTAAAAATCAATAGCAAGAAAGGTATTATGTAGTCCTCCTGTTGCTTCAGTTTTGTATTTTTAAAAGATTAATTTTTCCCTTGTGAGAACACAAAGAAGAAGGTCTTTTTGCCTTTGCATGCAGTCGCTGGTGATACAAATATAAAGCAGCAAATTCATAAGATAACAGTACAAAGATACTGTTCAATATATTTACTTTTTTGGGCCCACTTGTCCCACGCTGACTCTCACACAGATGACCTTTCTTGTCTGCATCCCCACAGAACAGGTGGCCTCCCCATTCCAGCTGGCAGAGGAATTGAAAGCAGAGACAGACGTATCCTCTATGCACTGTCCCCACGGGCCGGTCTGCCAATGATACACAGTGCAAGAGTGTTCATTACAGCTGCGCGTTTCCTGTAGTGCACTACTATTTGGGCACTGTATTCCTCCTGGAACAATAAAACAGGGCAAAAGTTCATGCAGGGGAAGGAAATAAAGTGTTTTACTAAAAAACAACAAACCCACTTTGAAATCTTACTAGTTACATATTACCACTTTGATTACATGAAATAAATGCTGTTCCTTTTTCCTCCTTTTCATATGCCAAATATTGACTTTGAACAAACTCCAGGCAACAAATTACAAGGAACAGACTGTACATGGACAGTAAATGTAAAATTGTACAATAAGAATGCCAAAACAATCATAACTTCTATATCACACTAATGTGCTTGGAGTAATCTACAGTCTTTTTATTTTTGGGTTCTCTAAAAGAGACTGCAAGAGATCACACAAAAACATATGAAGGCTCTAGGCAGAAGAAATGGTTAAATATTCTAGTTACGCATGCGTAGAGACCACTGTTTGTGTGCAATTCACAGACTAATTAAAAAGAATTTTGGAGCTCCAGTCGTAGCTCCCAGTGGATATTTTCCATGTTATGTAATTACCAAAGAGGGTGGCACAGCTGGCAATTTCAGGTCCAGATTGAGATAACAAAGGCTGTTGCAGGTTAAGATGAAAATGCATTCATGTGTCAATAACTGTGAAGAAAAGCTCAGATAATGCCATATTTGTTGTGTCCAGTTTCAGAGGATATGTTCAGTTTCTTATATTCAAGCATTTCAAAGCTAATCTGGCCTCTCAATCCTCCATGAGTAAAGAAGAGGTCTTTCCTACTAGATGTGATCATAGGCTACTAGATGTTTAGCCCTGTGAATGAACAGCATATATGCTAGATCTCTGGTGCTGACATACAGAATCTAGATTTAAGAACTGATTCATGGATTACACAGGAACAACAGAACTCTTATCTCCAAGTGACAGTGAGCCAAGGAAAATCTAAATAACAATTTAGTCTTCTTAAGAACAGTAAGAAAGATAACTAAAAGAGGAGCTTTCAATTAGTTACTGCAGATGAGTCATACAACTTTCCTCTAAAAATAAAACTGTCTACTCACACCAAGTGCATGTCAGACAGCATAATAGCCTTTACATTCCAACACTGACCTTCAGGTTGACCTCCTGCTCTACAGGAACACAACAGTGAAGCGGTTTTAAGCAGTTATTGTTGAGAGAAAATAAACAAACAACTAAACGTAATCAAAGAAACTACAAATGTTTCAAGTACTCCAACACAAATCAAGGGTCACAAGCCTGAAAATACTTTATACTCAGAGTTGCTTTGTGAGGTGTCTAGATCTGCAGCAAACCTGAGGAAAGGGCCATTATAATGAAACCACAGGACAAAAATGCAAATTCTCAAATTATTTCCATAGAGATATTTTTAACTGCTGACTTCGGGTTAAAAATATTGATGCAACCAAGCAACAGTAAACATCATTTTAACTGAGATGTCATGCCAAAGACTAGCTAATCTTAAGTTTTGCAAAGGGCCATTAGAAAAACCTGAAAACATGGGAAAGTAACTAAAGAATCACTGGAATTAAATTGGGGTTTGGCTTAGAATAGGTGTGACTCAAGTCTTTTAGAATTGCTTAGAATATATGTCAATATGCAAGGCATCAAGATAAATCATAAGCATTTTCCTACAAAAAAACAAAAACAAAACAAAAAAACAAACCCACCAAATTTATGACACAATTATGGGTTTGTAATAAGTTTCAAAAAGTTATTCAAGCAACTTCCTTCAGGAAAAAGAAATTTTTCCATCTAACACCAACAGATAGGAATATTAGCAAGGAAATTAGGGAAGTAAGTGTATTTTGAAAAGAAAAGAAAAAAATCAAAGATAGTAAAGTCACAAATTATTTGGCATAGGAGAGAAAATTGATCCCCATGAGGCGTCTAGACATGTTCCCCAAGTACAAGGGTTAAGAAAAGGAAAATTTAGAAAAAATAAGGAAGGTTACTAAATTAATTATTTTCATCTGAAGAAGAAACAAAAGGAAAATATTTAAGCAAATTAAGTAAATTAAAAAGGTGTGTGTGGGAAGAAATGTTTCCCCAGGAATAGATGCCATAGCCACCAGTTCCTAAGGCATTGGAGAATAAAGTGACAACTTAGATTCAGTTTTGACAGCTATACAAGAATGTATATTCAGGGAAAAAATGGGAGTGACATTGACTTGAAAATGGAAAACATTGGGGCATGAAAATCTGCAGCTATGTGGAAATTCAGTTCTGTTCAGATTATATTAGTATTTAAAAAACTATGGAAAGAATGAAAAAATACAGGAACAATAGTACTGAAATATAAACCATTACTAGTTTCAAATCTTTGCAATAATAGAAAATCCATTATTTATTTATAAATCAGTGTGTCATTCTTTCCAGGAAAACAGCTTTCCCTTGTGCTCCCTCAAATTAAAAAAGTTACAGAAATAAGCAGAAAGGGTTGGAAAACTAGCAGTTACAGATGCCCTTTACAAGATCTGTGTACTGGTAACAAGGTTAGGGCTGCTCAACATTAACAGCCTTTCACCAAACTGGTATCACAGCAGAAAAAAAAACAAAAAAAAATCACATTTACTCTTATCAGAATATATGAAAAAGGGACATACAATATTAATTATATTCTATATAATACATGGTCAGATGACTGTAAACTGCTTGTCTGTACTAAAAATAAGTATTTCAAGGTGCAAAACCAGTTGGACCTGAAGTATTTCTTAAGAAGAGCAAGCTTGGAAATGAAAGGCTACCTTTACAGATGGACTTGTGTATTACTCATAAAATAGCAGAGATATAAGACTAGTTTCATTGAACACTAACAGAATTATCATAAGCTTAGATTGCTTTTCCACCTGATTTGGAGCTGCTAATGGGTAAGACATCTCACTCTAGGATATTAAAGGACTAGATTTTATAAGTCTTTTTTTGTGACACTTTTTTTATAACTTTCAAATTTCAATATGCTTAAACATTTTTTAAAGCATTTAAGATAATTTTAATTAAGCATTTTGATACCACTCATTTTACAAATGCATGTAATTTTATATATGCATTTCAAAACAGCTGGAATAATCTTGAAGTTTGAGAAAACATATGTGACTGAAGTGCCTCTTGTAATCTGGAGTGAGGTGTTACTCATTTCTATTGAAAAGCCCTAAGTATAACTCCTCTTTTGCAACTGTGAAGTCAAAGTGCAATGGAATTTTAACAGGAATCAAATTTTAAAGCACATCAACCTTAAGTTCCCTAGAGTTGAGAAGAAACTCCTTTGATACTGCTATTCCTTACACATTCAGTAAATCAATCTTGCAGATATATGAGAAGTATGAGCTGTTCACCCCTGTCAAAGAGAATACCTGATGAGATGGACAACTGATACTCTATACTATCTAACTCTGATGCTTAATTGTCTGTGATATATGAGGTCACATTAAATAGTACTTCTGGCATTATACTTTGCTAAGCTATGAACATACGACAGCCACAGCAGATATTGCCATGCATATGCATCCCTGCTCTAAGAGATATTTCAAACAAAATTGTCCTTCACTCTCATTTTATTAAGCTTCTTTTTAATCAGATGATTTTTTTCTTTGTATTTGACTTGTGGGGTTGGGTTTTTTTAATGTTTAGTTTTCCAAGATTAGTATCAGTCATTTACTACTGATAAAACTTGGAATGTATCCACAACATTAGTGTTATGCTGTATGACACGGATTTTGCTGTGTCAATCAATGGTACTGTATAATTAATACAGAAACAATATGTATATCTACTATTTACTAAAAAAATAAGACTAATTTAATACTTTTTAACCTCAGGTCATGGGCTATGTAAAGTAGTCTTAGAGCATATTACCAATTATATAAGATTTTTTGTTAGCAGGAAAGGAATTTACAGAAATATTAAACAGAAAATAAAACAAAAATAGAGAAACCCTACATTCAACAGAGAGATGCTGAGCTGTATACGATGTCTTTACTAGACTTATGCAGAACAGCCATATCAGGTAACATCATTATGTCCTTTGCAGTCATTTTATATTTTGAGACTGACTTTCCTGAGTTTCTTACTGTAACATGAAGATGTACTTGACAGTGACACAAATGAGCTACCACTATAGACACGCTCACAGACAAGCAAATTTATAAACCACTTCACCTTGCAAACCTTCAAGCTGAGGGCAATGATCTCAGAAAAGATATAAAAATGGTTATTGTGACACCAGTTTCCACATGGAGTCATCTCACAAACCACAGAAAATCTTTATCTTGGGAAAAGAGACTCCTCTCTGTCTTTTTCCACTGATGCAAGTAAATAAGCCCACAATAGATGTGCATAACCACACTGAGCTTGAGGCTCTGCAGTGTATGGTTTGACCATGAGAAAGAGGTATTGTTCTGAATGAGGAAATGCTGCTATGAGAGCGTACAGTTGAGGTCAGCTCCTGGCTCGAGCAGAAGTCAATGTGGTGCTGGAGGGGCAGTTGTATCCCAGAGCTCATTAGAAAACTGTCACTACTGTAATTTATATACGGTTTCAATTTTCATATGAAGCTATTCTTCTCACCAAGGAATTATTATAATACTATAGAATTATTCCTATTCTAAGTTATCCGAGAAAATTGATTATACTGTGACTGTTTCCTGGTGGCCAGTTATGCTAACTTGGTGGTTTCTTCAAACCAATTCAGCAGCATAGATAGCTGGGAATTAAGAAGAGAAATAAGGTCTTAAGTGTGAAATGACATAGCATGGCAGTCATCTGCCAACACTAAGAAGCAAAATGACAGAATATAGTATTTTTTATTTCAAAGAGGAAAGAAACTGAACAATCACAGACAATACTTTGATAAGAAGCCATCTGAGATCCAGATAAAAGAAGCTATTCCAAACTATTTTCAGACCCTCAAAAATTTCAGTGGAGTGTTCATATTTAAGTACCTCAGTGAACAAGAATTAAGCACTTCAGACACTTTGAGGGATTGCAATATTCATTGTGAATGGAACGCCTGCAATGCTTTGATCTTCCCAGGCTTGCAGACTGAATTCTCCATGACTAGCAGGAGGATGCATGAGATCAAGGACTCACAGTAATAAACCTGGACTCCTTAAGTCACCTTAGTAGCCAAGCTGGCAACAGATTTGCATGTTCTTTAATTAATTAATGTCAACAGCAACAGTTAGCAATAGTTCAAGGAAAGGTTCAAAAATCCAAAAAGGAACACCTCTGGGACTGTTCATCTGAATTGAACTGATACCTATTTTGAGAACTGAGTTTTAATGTGTAAATGCAATTATTATTACGTTTATGAGACTTGGGATTTTTAGTTATATATGATGTTTATAGAGTTTTCAACAACAATAATGTGTATTTTTTATAAGAAAAATAGAACTAAACCCTCCATTTTTCAAATTGGTTCATGTGAAGCTTCCTTTTTGTATCAGCAGAATAGAGAATATATTCTGTGCCCCCAGAACATAAAATGACCTCCCAGCACCAACTACTCAATCCATGTTTTATGTTTTGGGAACACAGCTGATCTCTGTCATGCAATTCTGAAGGTGAAAAGTCATTCAGTTATTTGTCACACAGCAAATGACTAAAAGGCATAAATGATGTACAAGGAGACAGACGACAATAAGTCTAATTTCAGTGACACATAAAATATAAAAGCTAAACTAATACTTTTTGAATGTAACACAAGCAGAGGTGAATAATACTTTCCAGCTAGAATTGTAACAACATGCTAAGCCTTGGAAGGTTCTTTTATTTATTTAGATATTTTTGTTCTCTAGAGTTCATACAGAGTGCAAAGGAGGAGGGTGTTTAAGACACCTGACAAAGATGTGAGTGAATTGCTGTAAGCTAGATAAGACATATGAGCTTGTATCCTTAAAAAAAGCACAAAATAACCTCATCTTGGAACAGCAGTAAAGAGGTCAGGGTTCGAGCAAAGCTGAAGCACTGCAACACCTAGGTAACGAGTTAGCTTTCTCAGCAGTAGTTTAGGGATCTCTTCACTAGTATCTCTGTGGTTTGAGACCTGTCAATCTTTGTGATCACTCATTACTGATTCTGATCATTGTACAACAGACATCATAAAAAAATTTCACACACCTAAAAATCCAGGCTGCACTTAACTGCTTTGCTGCATATGTAGTCTTGCAAATTAGTCTAAATTGTATTAAGTATCAAAGTCATAATATAATAAATACTTTTTAAAAAGTGTCGTGGTTTAAGCCCAGCCGGCAACTTGGAACCACACAGCCGCTCGCTCACTCCCCCCCTTTTCCTTCCTCCCCCCGCTCCCGGAGGGATGGGGAGGAGAATCGAAGGAATGTAACTCCCACGGGTTGAGATAACAGCTCTCCAGTAACTAAGGTATAATACAAACCACTACTGCTACCAATAATAATGATAAGAGGAATAACAAGGGAAAAGGACACAACCGCTCACCCCCCGCCGACCGATACCCAGCCCGACCCGAGCAGCGATCTGGGCCTTCCGGGTAACTCCCCCCAGTTTCTATACTGGGCATGATGTGCTGTGGTATGGAATACCCCTTTGGCCAGTTTGGGTCAGGTGTCCTGCCTCTGCTTCCTCCTGGCTTCCCCTCCTCTGTGGCAGAGCATGAGACTGAGAAAGTCCTTGGTCAGAGTAAACATTACTTAGCAACAACTAAAAACATCGGTGTTATCAGCGTTGTTCCCAGACTGAAAGTCAAAAACACAGCACTGCACCAGCTACTAAGAAGGAGAAAAAATGCTGTAGCTGAACCTAGGACAAAAAGGAATCATTTTCTGGAGTGATTTAGTTTGTCACTTCTGTGGCATGCTTGTCAAGACATTAAATTTCTGTCTCTAGTAAAACTACATAAGCATATTGAAAAGCTATTATCTTGACCTTCATGGAAAAACAAGAAGCACATGAATTTATGTTTATTTGATTATCATATGATTATCTTTACCACTGTGCTCCTTTGCACTGTGTACAAACTCCAGAGAATATAACTATATAAATAAATAAAAGAACCTTCCAAGGCTTGTTACATATTATCATTCATATGAAACATGGCTCTGTGTTTCTCTTGATATGAGTCCATTAAAAAAAAAAAAAGACAAACCAAATTTTGCTTTTTGCTTATTATTTTAAGAGTTTTTCTACTTTGTTACATAGATCTATCTAAGTTATTTCTAAATAATTAGAATCACCCACTAAAATATGTATAGTTCTGATTGCCTCTAGTAAAGGTCCCTTTCAAGAAAAAGGTTGAATGTGCCTGCTCTGCTACACTTTTTAGGGTCTTTGTTACAATTACCTGAATTCTATCAAATATACAGTATCTTTTAGCAATGATGTTAACTGTGTTTGCCAGATAAAGCCTGGCCTTTTTTTTTTTTCCTCAAAACAGATATTCTGTTTCACTACCTCCATACCTTACAACTTCAACTTTTCAGCTAGATGTCATCGTTTCATATTGAAGTAATAAAATGCTTAATGATTTTAAAGAAGAACTAAAACATCCTTTTATATTGAAGGCATAGAAATTTAATGTCAGTAATACAAGTGAGTAAATGTTTTCCAATAACTCTTGGTGGCTGTGTCTCCTTGCTCCCAGTGTTGCACAAGGAATTTTAGCAGTTGGACCCTGGCACACCTGACATGGCCATTTTAGAACCTCGTTACATATAGAATACATTTGCTCTATTAACCCCCAAAATACTTAAGAATAAAACAAAACCAGTTATAGGAAGCACGGAAAATCATCAACGGAGAGATGTGAACCCATATCTAAAACCTTTTTCTTCTTTATATTCCAGCTCTATCTTCTCTTTGCATTTGCTCCAGATGCTGCACAAGGACCATTTGCATGAATGAAAACCACTTATATGACTGAGGATTTGCAGGGTAAAATCAAGGTCTTACTATGAATAAAAATGTTAATGGTAACATTATTTACCAATTTGAGCTAAGAAGCTACAAAAGCTAGTTGTTAGCATTTGAACCAATTAAAACTCTATCTTTTCAAGCATTCAAATTTATATCCTTCCAAATTATTAACAATACTCCAAATCTCTCTCTAGAGGTCTGCACAGAATAAGGTATCTACATTGTTTAATTTTAATAGAAAATGAGAAATCCATATATTCGAAATCAAAACAGTAACATTATGCAGAATAATAGAAAAAGCAATATTAACTGAAATAAGCAAAAAAAATCTCCTCTTTAAAGCAGCTTTAGGTACTATAAGTAATTCTAGGATAAGCATTTAAATAATTTTTCTGTATTTAAAAAACAGATTAATAATTTGTTTCTGTCAATCAAGAAATTACTTTGACATTACAAAGACAGTTGGGAATTCACAGTCAAATAAGAGTCTGCAAAAGTATGTGACCTTACCTTCACCTGCATATGCCAGAATAGAGCGGGCACGCATCTGCTTCCCTTCTGTGGTTTTGCCAGAGCAGGTGTGGGAGCAGGAGGACCATGCAGACCACACGCTGAGAACACAATCCTTTGGGCATGGAGCTTCGCAGACGACCGGGACCGGGTAGATAGCATCTCTACACAGCTGTCTGTCAACCTCTTCTCCTGGGAAAGAAAAGGCCAGTAGCAGCCTATCATTTGTTAAATTAACTTAAAATGAGCAATCTAGCCCAGATGGGCACACAAATAAATTAGATTCTCTTCTATATAAAAAGGTAAATAGATTTTTTTTTTTTATTACAATGACTTGTCTCCTCTGCCTTGATTCTATAAGAACATGCTTAAACCTAGTTTAATTTGATATGCTGCTGAAGTGAATGCCAGCCTGGGTGGTCTTTAGGCTTTCATTTTGTTAATTCATATTTGATTCCACAGAAAATCCTAATTTGAATAACAGAGTAATACACCTATGGAAAACTATGTGCGCAGAAATGCATATACAGTAATAACTTTTTCTTCATCCATGCTCATGGGAGAAAGGGAAAAGTATCCTAGCTTCCAGCTTAGCCAGTTTTATAACCCACAATTCAACCTTTGAATTTCAGCCATGCATCAAAATATGAAGAGAGTTGTAGTAAGCTCTGTCAGAGTGTCTTGTGTGGTCGGAAGTATCTTCATTCATTAGCAAACCAGTAACACACCACTCTATATCATTGAAGTATAAAAAGATGTATGCACTTGAATTCTGTCACATCAATGCACACATTTTATTATAAACTGTTTTATGAAATATAAGCTAATGTTTAAGTAGTAGAGCTGCTTTTGTTTTCAGTAAGGAAATCCTGTGCCTGAGATCTGTCTGAACAGCACCCTAACCACAATGTGGTTAGTTTTGAAAGGTGATGTATGATTTCCTGATCAAATCAGTTAATATCTATTAAATGAGGAATGAACAAATGACCACATATTCCGAGGTCAGTAAATTTCACTGACAGTGACAAAAGCCACAGGATAAATATTCACTTTGGAGCAGATGATGGAAAAAATGAACTAAGGAAAAAAAAAATGAACTAATATGAAAAAAATTAACAAACCATTTACAGAAAGTGCTTGCAATGAAAGGCACCATGAACTGAGCAGAAGTCCAATACGTTATGCCAATTACAAGGAGCTCTGAAAAAGTTGCATGTAAGAGCATACTGGACTTCTGAGGCCCTGTTAATGGGGTAAGATCAAGGCACTGGAAGAGTCAGTTCATTTGTAGATATGATTGTTCTATTTTCTGGAAAGTGTAACATTTCAAAACATTCGAATGCCTTTTGTGCTATATGATCCTTGCTGTATAGGGCATAAAACCTTCTGTTGAATTATGATTCATCTACTGAACTGCTATTGAGGCATATGTGATCTCAATGGGACTGAACAGGAGAGTCTATAGCATTGTACTTCCTACAGTCCACCCATGTCAAACCCTTTGTTTTAATAGTTAGTATCTATGAAAAAGCATATCACCAAGATTTGCAAATGAACATCTCTTCAATACAACAAAACATTTGTTAGAAATAATCATTAAATACTTTATAATATATGAAGACATCAGCCAGTGTTAATAACTACCACCTGGATTCCAAAAAGCTAACTCACTGAGAACTGTGAATGTTGTAAATTAAGACAAAGATCTATCAACACTGCTTTTCTCAATTTAGGCTTTTATTATTATAGAATAATAATAACATGAATCAAACACTAATCTAAAGGGAAACTACATTTTTGTCATTCAAGGTTTACAGAGTCTTAAAACCTCTCAAATATTAATCTCTGATAAACCAGGTTCCTGAAAATAGGAGGTTCCTTAGTACTAGTGACATGTCCTGGAACTATTAATGACCAAATTCTTTATAAAAGAGGAAAAGATGAGGGTCATCCATCCAATATTACATCCTTTCAACCAGGTAAGTATTTTATTCATACAGAATCTTCAGACACAACAGAACTGCAAACATCAAACTTTCTTGGCTCTGCAAACCAGGGGAAGTCCTGAAGGACATGCTTTGTAAAATAGCCTAATGTAGTCATAGTCATCTGGATTATAAAGACCTTTGAGATCAAGTCAGTCTCAATAGTTGTATTTTCCCAGATTAAAAAAACAAATTTGAGCCTTGCCAAAGGCTTCATAGATCTCCTCCCTCACTGCTTCCCTCACTGGACTCAATTTTTGTATCAATTGCTCCTTCTCTTGTATCACAGATCATTACACCCTGACACCAATGCAGGAGGGATTCCTGCCTCCTTCAGCAGAACGACATGTGTCTGGGTTGACGAACAAGATGCAGGAGCAGACTGCAAACTTCTTTTCCAAAGAATAGCAAAAAAGCTAGGATAAAAAGCCTTCACTCTCTCTCAAAATAAAAACAACTTTTAACTTTTATCCTTTGCTTTTACAGGGAAAACAGACTAAAAATACATATTTTCCATATTAGTGTTTAGTTATTGTCAACTGTCCAATTCTTATCTGATGAATTCAACAGCACAGAAATGTAGGTGGAAGGAATGTTTTATAATGGGTACTTCTTATCTGCAGGGAAATATTGTATTTAGACTAAATTGTTTATGACATTTCACTAATGATTTTCTGAACAACTTGACTTTTGCTGTCTTCCTCTTTAAAGAGCATAGTATAGTCAACTACCAGGAACCACTCAACTATAGTCTGGGAACAACGCCAATGTAAAGACTAAAGCTACTTAGAAGTAAGTCCCATTTGAAAAAGTTTGTCATGTGTAGTCTAATAACCTGTTGGAGCAAGTCCAGAGGAGGGCCACAGAGATGATCAGAGGACTGAAGCATCTCTCCTATGAAGACAAGCGGAGAGAGCTGGGCTTGTTCAGCCTGGAGAAGTAGAAGGCTCTGGGGAGACCTTATAACAGTCTTCCAAAGCCTAAAGAGTCTGACAAGAAATCTGGAGAGGGACTTTTTACAAGGACATGCAGTGATAGGGCGGGGGGTAAGGACTTTAACTTGACAGAGGGTAAATTTAGATTCTTCACTGAGAAGATGGTGAGACACCAGCACAGGTTATCCAGAGAAGCTGTGGATGCCCCAATCCCTGGAAGTGTTCAAGGCCAGCCCAGACAGGGCTTTGAGCAACCTGGTCTAGTGGAAGGTGTCCATGCCCAAGGCAGGAGGGGAAGGGAAAGGGAAGGCTGAAACTAGATGATCCTTAAGGTCTCTTCCAACCGAAACCATTTTATGATTCTATGATTTTATTTGAACTTCACAGCTGTACATTTATGCTTCACCCCTGACTATTCAAGGCTGGTTGGATGGAGTCTTGAGTGACATGGTTTAGTGTGTGGTGTCCCTGCCCATGGCAGGGGGGTTGGAACTAGATGATCTTAAGGTCCTTTCCAACCCTAACTATTCTACAATTCCATGATTCTACGTGGCACAAGAGTTGAAGACAGAACGCTAAAATCACAAACAGCCCCAAGTTACTTGTACTTTAACCAACAGAGCAACAATAAGTACAAAGGAGAAAGATGAAAAAAGAATATGACATTTTCTTCATTTATCAGTTGATTTGTTCATTTAAATCTGGAACCTAGCAACTGTCCATATTCCAAAATGTCACCTATATATTTGAATGATATTTCTCTCATGCAGCAGATGCATATTTTGGGCTAAATTTTCCAAAATGCACTAAAAGGAGTGACTAAATGTGGACAGGGCAAGAAGCAAAAGAAATTTTCTTTCTCAAGGATTTAAATGTCAAGAACTGTTTAAATCTTTCCTGGGATTTTTTATAGATTTGTATTATTGTACATATGATATCTGCAATAATTTTGTCTAGATGATAAAGTTTCTGCTAGACCACAGAAGACCTACATTCCGTGTTTAATACAGTTGAATCATGTCGCTCCTTTGTGTTTTTGTTTACTCATCCGTAAAATGTGTCTGGTATTTAAGTTTCTTCTAAAATGCTTTAACATCTTTCCAATGGGAAGCATTCCCAGTGCTGGTATCGCTAGAGACACATGGTAAGGAAACCCTCTTGCTTATTGTACATCTTTTAATATGATACATGCTTCAGTGCACAGTAAGAAATTGCTGTCAAATTCTGACCTGTAGTAAATGGAAAGGCAAGTGCTTAACAGAGGACAAAATATTTTAAAAGCCCTAAAATGAACAGCAAAATCACTGCAAGATTCAATGAGGCATAGAGAACAACTAAAAAAAAAATCAACAAAATAAAAATGCTGCTGGAGTCCTACCCAAGAAGGCAACTTGGTCTCAGTCCTTTACCCTACAACAGTCTCTGAAAGGCTAAACTATAACCTGATATTAACTAAGTAAAAAATTTGATGATAAAATCACAATGAATGGGATCAAATCAAGAGAGTTCTCTGAACATTAATATTGAACGTTAATTTTCAAGTGTCTGTGTAATCGGTAAAGGACAGGAATATCCCACAGTGGTAAAACAAATTCTGCAGTTGTATTTTAAAGTTCATAAAAGAAGTAATGACAGCAACTGAGCCTAAATGCTCAGTTATTGTTATTATTCAGCTGCCTTCAGAAATACATATAAGCATGGAGGCTGCAGAAAGCAAAATGCAGTTGGTCCACATGATGTTGATAGCTGTGATGGTTACGTTTACAGTTTCCTTCCTTCCCTGTGTAGAAAAATTAATCAATAGGCAAGTATTGCACTGCCTCCTGTATGGGTTGTAAATGAAATGGTCAACAAGACTGTTCTTTACCTTGAATTCCCATGCAGATTCCCGTACACATTCCTTCCACATGAGGACCTATACGTGTCCTTATTCTGACTCCACTGTCAGTTTTTACATTTTCTTGCAATTTCTTACAATTCTGAAGTGTCTAAATGTTTGTTTTAATTATAACACTGGGGAGAAAATAAGCTAAAAAATATCAGTCTAAAATCTAATTGCCTCAAAGTTTCCAGAATGTCATGACTAAACTGTAATAGTATAGAAAAAGCATTAATGAGTTCAGCTGTCATTATTCTAAAGACAATACAAGAAACCCCAACTTCAAGAAATCTACTGAAATGAGAGAAAACTAACAAACTTATCCGAATTTGAAGTTCTGTGCTAGACTGTTGTCGTGGTTCAAACCCAGCCGGCAACTTGGAACCACGCAGCCGCTCGCTCACTCCCCCCCTTTTCCTTCCTCCCCCCGCTCCCGGAGGGATGGGGAGGAGAATCGAAGGAATGTAACTCCCACGAGTTGAGATAACAGCTCTCCAGTAACTAAGGTATAATACAAACCACTACTGCTACCAATAATAATGATAAGAGGAATAACAAGGGAAAAGGACACAACCGCTCACCACCCGCCGACCGATACCCAGCCCGACCCGAGCAGCGATCTGGGCCTTCCGGGTAACTCCCCCCAGTTATATACTGGGCATGACGTGCTGTGGTATGGAATACCCCTTTGGCCAGTTTGGGTCAGGTGTCCTGCCTCTGCTTCCTCCTGGCTTCCCCTCCTCTCTGGCAAAGCATGAGACTGAGAAAGTCCTTGGTCAGAGTAAACATTACTGAGCAACAACTAAAAACATCGGTGTTATCAGCGTTGTTCCCAGACTGAAAGTCAAAAACACAGCACTGCACCAGCTACTAAGAAGGAGAAAAAATGACTGCTGTAGCTGAACCCAGGACAACTGTCATCTGTAATAATCTTGTCTACACATTGGCTGATTAGCCTAGTGCAAAATTGGAAATTCTTCACATTACAGGAAAGCTATAAATTTACAAAAAAATTCATCACGTATTTTTCTGGTGCTAGGATACCTTATATGTGCTAATAAGCAGATAATAATCCATCACCAGGGTAAACTAACATTGTCATTTCTAATACTGTTATTGCATTTCTTTCAAATCACTAAGCAATTATCAGTCCCCAAAGTTTACCACAAAAGGAAAAATCCTTCCTGCCTATCATGGACCATCACAGTAAATTAACTTTTCCCTCCAAACCATGGTGCTGCAGCAGTACTGTGGATTTTTGTTTTATCAATGATTAGAATAGAACTACTATATGCTGTGAACTATGCAAAGAAAATGGTGAAGGCCCGTGATACTTTCATTCAGCTTCTGCCCTTTTGCATAATCCGGCACTTGTAATCTGTCTTCCTCAAACCTCTTCATCTTATTTCAACTTTATCAGAACTACTGATTGGAAATTCAGTCTCATACCATGACTGATTTTTTTGGGGAGGGGGGCGGGGGGGAGGAAAGAAATTCTATTTTTTTTCTGTTTAGTTGAGGGGTTTTTTCTTATACAAGAGGAACTCTCTGAGGAAAGCTGTCTTCCTCGTAGCACACGTCTCTAATTAAAATGCATACACAACTGCAAAAGGCTGACCCAGATTTTTCTGTAGGGCGTATTTAGAAGTTAATCTCTCAAAACTTAATAAAATAAGCCACAGAAAGGGGAAACAATAATATTTACATGCAATTCATTATTTACCATCTTATTTAGCCCAACAATCTTAAGAGTATTTGGAAGAAAAAAAAGCAGCTCATGTAACAGCACCTGATTGACAGACCAATTTTTGCTCATAAGTCAGCGCAATAGCTCAATACTTGTATCTAACTCATACCTTGATAGACGTTAAGAAACTTAATCCCAGAGGCCTTCATAACATCTCGATGGTGCTTATTCATATCTGCTCCAAAGATAAAACTGACCAGAATGACAAAAAAATATCTCTGCATGAAGTAGGTTGATAAAATCTCGGTATTTTGTTTAATTTTTAATCTCTTTAGTTATCGAACAACATTAAACTACACTAAATTACAATTTATATTCTCAATATATTCTACTTCATTGGCTCCAAAATTTTCCAACAAACACCATGTGAAAAGATGGTGTATTTTTCCCTTGAATTATTATTATCAAATGAAGTGCCTGCACTCATTTCTATTGCTTAGGTGCCTAGCTGGTAGCTCCAAGTGCTAAAATGGTTGCTAATTCCCTAATCACATGCCTTTCCCTCAATTGCTTCTGCTAAGTAGCATTTGCATTTAATTAAGTACATCTTAATTAGTTGATAGTTAATATTCGTGAAGTCATTTTCTTCTAAGAAGCCTAAGTAGAAATGGCACTGATTTCAATGAAGACAAATACACCATTTTCTCACATCTGTTCATTATGCAAAAATGAAAGTTGATCTAATAGTTTAATGATATGAAAACATTTTAGGATTGTAAACTGTTTGATTTGGTGACTTGTGTGTGAAAATTTATGGTGGCTTGGTCTCAATATAATAACATACAGTCTGTTCCTTACTAAAAGAAAAAATATAAACATTATACTTTGGCCACTTATTCAAAAAACATCATGAATCTTATAAACATGGATGGATATTTTTGATTTTTTTTTTTTTAAATAAGAAACTTGGCTAGCACAAGCACATATACCTTCATTTTATTTACAGATTTACCATGACTGCATGCACAAACCAATGACATATAGAAAAGGCCACTGACTACTCCCTTTCACTAGGCAAAATAATGGAAGATACAAATAACTTTTAAAATATAATCCTGAATTTTAAAATGTTGGTTTGGCTTTCATTTGCAATGAAAAATTATTGATAATGGCAGGAAATTATATTATACAAAAGGAAAATAATTGGGGCTTAGAAACCCTCCATATCAAGTGTTTCTCAAATCAAAGACAATAGCATGTCAACACATCTTAGAAAAAAATCGTGATCTTTCTAAGATTTTCTATTCCTTAAAAAGATGAGACACCATATTTCACAAGCAATAACTTCTTGTTGATGACTGTGCAATTTTCCTCACATATTCACCTTATGGGAAAATAAATTTTGAAGAGTAGAGAGACAGTGGCTTCAAGAATTCCCATATTCATGCAGAAATCTAATTTCAACAATAGTACCTGGGCACTTCTGCTCCTTCTCTGTAACCAAATTAGTAAATGCTACTATTACACCTCAGCTACAGCTTAAAGAGTAGCATGTGTTTGCTAACCTTCCCCACAACACAGTGTGTTACCTGCTATGTAGAAAGAATGCAGGAACAGGTAACCCTTTGTGAGTGGTTTATAGGAAAGCTAGAAGATGTGAAAGTCATTCTGCTACAGAGGTAAGACAGTTCTGGTTCCAAAGCTTCTTCCCTGCCCTTATGCTCATTCAAAGTTTCAATCACACAAACTTCAAGAAAAGTCAGCCACTGCTAATAGATTCCGTTCAGTATTCCTTAATGCCTCAGGTGAAGGTAAGGCTTTGTGCCGTATACAAAACAGTTACAGGAATAATCAAACCTGAAGTAACACTCCTTCCTTTGAAATAATGACAGGAATAAAGGGACAACTCTGTAACAAAAATTCAGAAATATTATAAAGACATATATTTCCCATAAAAATTGCTTTAGATGGGAAACATCTTTGGATGTTCTTTGGATGTTAACTGTTTAAAACCAATGAACTCACGCCTTCAGATATGCTATTAATGCTTCCAGTAATCCCATTTTCATGTCTGGTAATAGAAGAATTTTTGTACCTCCATTTGTATTAGTGTCATTTATCAGTATTACAGTCATGTACAGTCTAAATTTGACGAAGGGAAATAAAAACAGGGAAAGAAATAGTATTTCTTCATACAAATAATATTTTTTCAATCTAAAACGCAGTGTCATCTCACCAGACTAAAAAAAAAAAAAAAAAAAATGTGTGAAAAATAGTATTACATGACTGTGGTAACTCAGAAACATACAGTAACCTAAAGTATTTGTCTGGGGAAAAAAACCCACCAAATTTACTTATTTTCAACTGAAGTGCAAACTTCTTATTTATGCTTGAATTCTTTACTAGATAAGAATGAGAATATTGGAAGAAATTGTTCTGCTCTCATTTTCATCTTAATAAGAACATTTTGTGGTATCTACTTTCACACTTTATTCCTTTATCCCCTCTCTTACTTTTCACTATTCTTTGCTAGATTTACTCATGCTGAAAAAACTTTGTTACATACATTTCACCCAGAAAATATGGAATTCTCCCTCTATTTATTTACATAATTTTGTAAGTGGTAATGGTGGTGGCAGCCACAGCATCAGTTTCCCCAGGTATACAGCAACCACTTGGCTACCTGCAAAGCTCCCAGTCAAAAAAAAATTATATATATGTATATATATACACATACATACATACACACACAGAGGCACACTGAGTGTGTCTTACAGCACTACCTATGGCTTATGAAGTAACAGGCTTTTTATCTCTGACAAAACACTGTAAGTTTCTGAGTACACATTTTGTATTATGCATCAAAGACTAATGGAAAACTCTTCTTGCAGTGATACTTTCTTTGAATTTTTACTACTGATACCACTGAATATCCACCAGCATGAAAGAGGCTGTATCTGAACTATTAGTGATAACATACTACTGAAAAGACAGATCTTAATAGGAATACTGAAGAATTAATCCAAATTAATTAAAATTGGACTTTGAAGGAGATTAGTTAAACTGTATTAACATTTCATATAGCTATCCTTATTCAGAATTAAAGCAAAAATTCTTAACAAATAGAATTAAGGCCACTGTAATTCTGAATAAGAGGATTCATGTACACATTTAATATATTTACAGTATTATTTTTGAAGTTAATTTACATCAACTTTCCTAAGTGGCTCCATGCAGAGAAGCCAAAGTAAACAAAAACTGAAACATGATATGCCTTTAGCCGAAAATCTGCTATACTTTATGCCATAGTAGACTTGTATCAGAGCAATGGTATTCCGATGTTTCTAATAAGTAGCCCAGCAGAGTACCTACACATTGCTTAACAACAGGAGTAAGATTTTCCTGCTGCTTGACAGGTAGTTGAAACATTTTCATGGTTCATTTGCTAATGTAGTCTTACTGAGAATGATAAGGAACAGAGAATACACGTGTATTGATCATAACCAAGTGCAGCTGCCTTCTAGAGTCAAATAAGCGTCATCTTGATATGAAAGAAAAAGTAAGTTTGATGACAGACTATGGTCCCATTGAGAATAAAATCAATATTAGTCATGGGACCAAGCGCAATCAATACGTCAGACCAATAGGTCATTTTAAACAGAATGGGGAAAGGAGGCGAAAAGTGCTGATGGAGCTGTAAGAAAACAAGACAACACAGTGCAAATCTGGAACATGAGATCACTTGAAAATTCACTGTATATTTCTAAGAACATTTAGCAAAAACAGCAACTCACGTTAAGAAGATATAATTGATCCCAAGATCAACTGGACATTCTCATAAACATTTCCCAATCAAGCGACAACTCATGTAGTGACAAAAAGCTGTGAAAGTATGACTTTGAAAGAGAAGAACAAAACCCACAAACAAAATCCCAGCTTTCTCCATTTGTCTGTAAAATGTTGCAGAAACTCTATTGCATTTAACAGTGAAAATTCCTTTGACGGACTTTAGAAATACTGGTAGTGTTATTTTGAATGTTGGTAATGGTAGGATTTAAATAGCTGGATCTGAAATAAAACGTTTCTATTTTAGCATTGCAATACGTCTTTTTGTTTATTTAGAAAAAAACCCAAACATTTTATTACTGTTTTTTCCACTACTGAGTAGTCTTATTAAGTTTTTTAATTGATCAGATAAGGACAAACAGAGTGTTGTAGCCTTTCAAAAGGTTTCATAGGCACTCTACTGTAACTACTGTTTTAGGCACTTCCCTCTCCTCCCCAAAAAGCTCAGAATCAATTGGAGAAGAAGTCCGGGAAGGGCAATGGAATGTCAATGATTTCAATCCACTTTTATTATAAATTATAATTCTGATGTGCTGATCTGAACTAAATTAACATTCAGGGATATGAGTTTGGAATAGAAGCATAAAAAGGAAATAATATGCAAGACTACAAAAACAGTAGCATGAAAATGATCTGACAGCTCCACTAATGTCAGTAGAACGAAAGGACTCACCATAGTCAATCTTTTCAACACTTCCCTAAATCTGCATATTTTAGACAGCTACCTTAAATGGCCTGGTTTTCAAGGAACACTAAATATCAACCCTCATGAACTGCAGGCTTCTAATTTTCTGCATAAATATAAAGTTTGGAGGATAACCTTATAAATTTAAGCTTATAAGTTCACAAAGTTGCATCAAAAATTAATTCATAAATATTCCAGCACCGCAGTTTCATTACCAATATTTTCTCATGAAAGAGCATAACCCACAGCTGTAGAGAATGATTAATGGCATGCAGCTGACAGAACATTAGATGAATTTTTCAGTTTGTCAATTATCTAATATTACAAAACTATACTATGAATTTACAGCAAATTTACAACTATGCATTCATAAATGATATGTGATGCCTCTTGCCACACAAATATAAAAAAAACCTCAAAAGAGGGTTTAAGAGAATCAGAAAAATTATTTTATATAATAAAAGATGATTACAAACATTTTGTTTGCATTATTCATCCAGGTGCAGCTAGTAAAGAGTTGTCACTCTATATGTAATCTGACAGCTTAGTTCATTCACAGCTAATACACAGGACCCAAGAGGTATATAAGAGATCACTACCACTGTCATGTTTACACATTTCTGAGAAATGGTTTTATAATTAATTTTATCTATGTTTCTGTCTGTTTCCTACTAATGGCAGGTAAAATGCAGTCTTTGGAGAACATCTTTTTATCTATCTTACAATGAATATCTCCTCATCATTACAAGTGGAAGGCACAGTATACCTTTAGGGAGCTCAGACTGAATTAATCCTCTCTTTGGAAAAATTTTCATAACTGACTCCTCTCTGGAAGACTAAAACTAACCCATCCTTTTGACTTTTCCTTTCCCCATGCCTCTCAAGCATATGGGTTCAGAGAAAGAGATCTCAGGAAAGCAATCAGAGGTAAATACCACTACATTTTATAAACCTATGCTAAATTAAGGAAACACAATAACATCACACAACAAAACAAAAATTAGCAGGAACACATCTGCAAGTATAGGGACATTATAACTTTTCTACTTTGTTAATAAGTTAGACAAACTAAGACCCTAAAGTCACAGAAATCTGACAGATTTCACTGCAGATTTGCACATATTCAGAGAAATCAGCTGTATCCTGGAAGTAAGACTAGTTTCCCCTACTAGAAGGGCATCACTGGTTTTCTAGAAGCCTCCCGCAAGATTTAAGATGTTTCTAGCTAGCATTATTCTTCTTACTCCACTTGAAAAGACAAAACAAAACAAGAGATACAGAACAAGAGATTTGATGTAGTTCTACTTAATATCTGTTATCTTTTTATCTTTTTTTAACCATATACTGGGCTGCATCAAAAGGATAATGACCAACAGGTCGAAGGAGGTAATCTTGCCTCTCTATTCTGCTCTCATGAGACCTCACTTGGAGTACTGTGTGCAGTTCTGGTGTCCTTAACATAAGAAGGACATGGAACTGTTGGAGCAAGTCCAGAGGAGTGTCATGAGAATGATAAGGGGGCTCAAGCACCTCCCATACAAAGACAGGCTGAGGAAATTTTGGCTGTTCAACAGTTGGAGAAAGAAGGCTGCATGGAGACCTTATAGAAGCCTTCCAATATCTGAAGGGGGCCTACAAGGATGCTGGAGAGGGACTCTTCATTAGGGACTGTAGTGATTGGGCAAGGGGTAATGGGTTTAAACTTAAACAAGGGAAGTTTGGGTTAGATATAAGGAAGAAGTTCTTCACAATGAGGGTGGTGAGGCACTGGAACAGGTTGGCCAGAGAAGTGGTAAATGCTCCATCCCTGGCAGTGTTCAAGGTCAGGCTGGACAGAGCCTTGGACAACATGGTCTAGTGCGAGGTGTCCCTGCCCATGGCAGTAGGGTTGGAACTAGATGATCTTAAAAGTCCTTTCCGACCTTAACCATTCTATGAGTCTATTATTGCATGATCTGAAGAACACTAATGCAGCACTTTGCTATTTATAAAATAATATCAGTGCCAATAAATGATGTCTCAAATCAGTAAAATTAAAACCAAATATCTGATAATTCCTAGGGCAAGATACACTTTGCTAATCCATAAATTACCCCAAAAATTATGTCAAGAAACTAAACAGCAGTAAATGCCAGCATTAAAGTTGCCTTTGTATAATGCATTTTTTTAAATTGCATAATCACAAGTTATTTTTCTACTGAGTCCCTTCCTTCTTCAGTTCACAGATTGGAAACTCCTTAATGAGTAACTATTTGGTATTTTTAATTTTATTCCCTTTGTTTGAGGCATGAGCTTATGTTTTATTGACCACATATTAATTAAGAGTGTTATTAAAACAGAATTGGTAATTTTTCTAAGATCTTCTGTCATGGCTATCAGACACCAACTAATACATTTATTTTCAGAATACTCAAGATGTGACAGGTCAGTATTATTTATATTTTGTTGATGCTGAACAAAAGCAGAGCAACATTAAATCCTGAAGAATGACACAACTAAGGCTAGTTGTCTCAAAGACAAAGCATTCATTACTACAAAATCCCCACTTTATCCCCAGAGGAGACATATCTGTTTCACAAATGAGTAGCAGGTTCTGGGGGGAAAATGTCATGTAGACACAAATAATTAAAGACTTCCATTCGGATAAGGACCAGACAAACAACCTTAATTTCCTAATGTTTGAGGGCTTGGCTTTGCAACCTAAAATACTTCATTTTGACACCATATTTCTTTCCAAATTTCTAGTTTAAAACTCAAGCCAAATGAAAAACAGTACTTCTGCCATGGGTATTACACTGACTATGGACATACACTGCTCTGCCAGTGATCTCAGGGACAAAAGCAGGAGCAGACTACAACAAGCTGCATTCCCAGCTCTAGAGGTGATGAATTTCCTTCTCTCTTTCCC